>NC_041399.2:88100091-88237591 GCF_900747795.2 Erpetoichthys calabaricus | reverse complement strand
GTATTTAGGATATAGCGGGTTGGATAATGGATGGATGGACATCTGTATGCATAGCCCTATTTGCCCGTTTTCGTTTTTTTTCTTTCTTCAGTAATATTTCAGTAAACCCGGAGCTTGTTAGTTCAAATCCTGGTACTGACACCACTGTGTGACCCTGAGGAAGTCACTTCACCTGCCTGTGCTGCAAAAAACAAAAGTAATGTAACAAATTGTACCTCAGATGTTGCAAGTTGCTGGAATAAAGGCATAAGTAAAATAGATAAATATGTATTATACACATAGGAACTATTCATTTATTTTCAGTTAAGTCATCTGCAGCAAACTTTTATAAATGAGAGTTTCTCATTTGTAGATAGTGCAAACTGTTTCTTCTTCATTGACGTTTTCTCTTGGAGAGGTTTTTTCATTTCATTGAAAATTAAAGCAGCAGCTGCCAAAATATGTAGCTTTCTTATTAATTTTTCAACATTGTGTAAAATAAATTTATAAAGTAACATAAAAGGTTTAAATACTGGTTATCCTTTTACACTAAAATATTACTAAAGAGATACAAAAAAAGTAAAATGGATATGTTCTTTTTCTTTAAGGAGATTAAATATTACTGAAAAAAAAAAATAAATAAATAAAACAGCCAAATGGGGCTATGCATACGAACTTAAAAGGTTTAAATAAAACAGAAATATATATTTTATTTTTACTTGCTTAACTTGTGGAGGGTGTATCCTGTAGCAAAGCCCTAACTTTTTTTGTGAAAGCCCGTTTCAGTCAATAAGTCTTAAAAAAAGGTGTAAAGATATTGACAATAAGCTAAGCAAACCCAGGAAGACATGGAATCGTTTAAATCAAGTATCATTACATCTTCCTTTCTTAAAGAGAAGTAAGGCAGTACTTATAAGCTTACATATTTATATATAGACATACATACATATATATATATCTATATCCGAAGCCGTGCAAGCACACTCTTGAGAATGCAACGTATAGTTGTACAGAAGAAAAGCAATCTTGCCTCAAATGAATGGCAACCTTTTGTAGGTCTATGAACTTAATTTAAACTTTAGGTTTACACGGTGCTTTCTTTCCGAAGTACCTGCACTCATGAATATGTCTGTATGTGTCAGTCGGTCAAGTCCACGCGCTTCGCACCGGCGAAGTACCGCTTTTAAATTTTTATTAAGAAGAAAAGAAAACCTTTTTAAATTGAGGGAAAATATACTAATAACAGTTTGTTAAGGATCTGTTTTTTTGTGAAGCTGCCTTCACTCGAGTGATCACTTCGACCTGACTTGCTGGCCAACTATAAGCATTACCTGGTAGGTAACCACCCATACAATCAGATTGTGAATCAGACTACGAATGCCGTGAATGTAATTACCCCGATCTACATGTTATCAAATAAACAAACCACACTCCGTGGCGCGGAATATAATTACCCCGATCTACATGTTGTCAAATAAACGAACCACACGCCGTGGCGCAATTTTAGGGGCTTTGCCTGTAGCGCTGACGTCCGAGGTTCGATTCCCGTAAGGGAGTGAAGTGAGTGGCTGGTTACCTACCAGGTAACGCTTATGGTTGGCCAGCAAGTGAGGTAACATCAGCCACGGTGCCTTCAGTTGTGAGAAGCAGATCATAGAATGGTTGAAAATAGTTTACTGTCAAATAATGCAAAGAGTACGCGACACGTCTTTCCCCCTTATTCTTGGCTCATCAGGCGTACACACTCACTGCACTTGCTTACGGTAATCGAACCTCGGACGTCAGCGCTAGAGTGGCTTAGCAGCGGTGAAGTATTGCTTTTAAATTTTAATTAAGAAGAAAAGAAAACCTCAGAGGTTCGATTCCCGTAAGGGAGTGAAGTGAGTGGCTGGTTACCTACCAGATAACGCTTATGGTTGGCCAGCAAGTGAGGTAACATCAGCCACGGTGCCTTCAGTTGTGAGAAGCAGATCATAGAATGATTGAAAATAGTTTACTGTCAAATAATGCAAAGAGTACGCGACACGTCTTTCCCCCTTATTCTTGGCTCATCAGGCGTACACACTCACTGCACTCGCTTACGGTAATTGAACCTCGGACGTCAGCGCTAGAGGGGCTTCGCAGCGGTGAAGTATTGCTTTTAAATTTTAATTAAGAAGAAAAGAAAACCTTTTTAAATGAAGTCTTAAAAAGAGATGTAAAGATATTGACAATAAGCTACGCAAACCCACCAAGAAATGCAATTGTTTAAATCAAGGCGCGAGTCGAAAAACACCATCCCATAATATTAGTTAACGATTAACACATTTCTATATGTATTGTAAGCATACAATACAGCTGATAATATGTTGCGCTTATTTATCTGGTGTACCGACATTTTTGCGCGTTTAACGTCTGAAATCTAACGTGGTTTGTGCCCTTCAGAATGAAAACAGTTTGCATTTACCTTTTTAGTAAAAGGCGAGCTTTTAAGCCTGAGAAATCACCCCGTAAATGCACACGTTTAATTGCACATGTGTTAATATGTATGCTTACACAGTATTAAAAGACACTCAAAAATGAACGTCATTTATCTTCGTTCCCGCGTTTGACTCGTGCTGTAAATCTCTTCCTTGTTTTTAGTTCACGTGATTACGTAGGAGGCGTGATGACGCGATACGTGTCTCCGCCTCCTCCATTACAGTATATGGACAAAAAAGGTTCCAGTTATGACCATTACGCGTAGAATTTCGAAATGAAACCTGCCTAACTTTTGTAAGTAAGCTGTAAGGAATGAGCCTGCCAAATTTCAGCCTTCCACCTACACGGGAAGTTCGAGAATTAGTGATGAGTCAGTCAGTCAGTCAGTGAGTCAGTGAGGGCTTTGCCTTTTATTAATATGTATAGATTAAGCACCAGTCTCATTGGTATCCTACTTGTGGGATTTTTCTATTTGAAACAAGGACCATGATTTTACTACCTTTTTTTTCTTGTTTCTGGTTCAGGTGCCTTTTTGTCCTTGTTTACGGACTTCAATTTTTGCCAGATTCTTTTGGTATTTTCCATTTCCTCATCATTCTTTGCCATCTTGGTACCTTTTTGTCTCTAATAAAACCTGTTACAGCAGCAGCAGCACCAGAGGTCCATATTCCAATAATTCAATGCATAACGTACCAACAACTGTATGATCATAACCATTCTTCAAGTATATAAAAACACTGTAGGCAGGACTGTCAGACTTCCAAGACATCTCAAACATTTGATCAAGGGTAAAGAATTCTAAACTGTTTTATGATCAAGATATTTGGATCATTGGTATGACACCTGCGATATGACAACATGTGGTATGACAACTGAGCCAAAGTCTTAGTTCCATTACACCAGTACAAGCTCTCCCATGTAAGAAGTGAAGTATCTTGTTAATGGGAACACACTCTTTTTCATAATTAGTGCCTAACCACCCAATTCTGCCAAGCACTGTTTTCAACTTTCACATAATACTAAAAAGGTATCTTTGCCATTGCACCCATGCATTAGCCAGTGCTTTCAGAATGTGCTGCAAGATCACATCCACACCAGTTGCTTTAACAATGTAGAAGTTTTTGATCACCCATAATGACCTCAGGCAGTCCTAGTACAGGAGATTTGCAGGTTGTTGGGTCTGTTGTGCCTTAATAATTGTAAAGCTATGTGGCCAGATGTCAGGCTCTTGGTGGGATTATCCATAGTAAACTGAAGTAAGAAGCAAGGCAAGGGAAAGAGCAATATAAAAATTAGTTATTTCATTTTTAAATAGCTTGAGTCAAATATTACGTGGAACAGTGATAAAAAGACTCATTTTTGGAAATAAGCCTGAGCTACAGAGACTAAGATGGCTGGCAAGACATAAAATAGACTCCAAAACAATAAAAAGAAAACTGAAAAGTTTATTTATTTTTGTCTTTGACAAAGTCATATCTTCATCAGCCTTACACAAAGAAAATGTTGCAGTAATGTTAAGTCTCCCATGTCCTAATGTTGACATAATTTCACATAATTATTTTCCTCTTTTTAACTCGATGAACTTAATATATTTATATAACTATTTTCTGTAATCATTTCAAATGCACAGTGGCAAAACATATTGTAACTGTTAATTCATTCACTTTAATTATAGTAATTTATAGCCATCACCACAGCATGTCTACAATTTCCCTTGCTGTCTTCTGCATTTAGATTTTTCCTTAGTTCACAACTTTATTACTCAATTCTTTTCCAGGATATTTCTTTTTTTCTTTTTGTATCGCATCTAATATGCCTTCAGGCTCTTATTCTTCCAAACATGTGTGGTCCTCATATGCAGTAGTTTTCTGCTATTTTATACTATCTTCACTGCCCACTTTTCTCTTTAGACATTCTCCATATCATTTGCATTAATAGTAGAGTATAGATTTGTTCTTCTTTTCTACATGTATTATACAATAATATACCTTATGTGTCTTTACAGAATGATTTTGTGAATAATACCCCTTCAATAATTGCTGTAAAAACCCTGTCCAGGTTTGCTCCTACTTCACACCTTATTGTGCACATATATGTTCTGCAGCATAGTATGGCATGTGAGTTACCTCTGAACCTGGGTAAGTGAAGTGAGGTGAAGCCTCGTGTATGCAGTCTATGTGAGCTGGCAAAGAGGTAAAACAGCTAGAAGGGTGTGTTGCCACTAAAGGCCTCGGTGTCATGGCAAAAGCAATGCTGAAAAGTCCAACAGTCCTTTTAAAGTCCACTCACCAACAATCAGCATAAAGTGGCTATTATATTCTTCAATATCTCATACCCAGGTTGTTACAATAAACTATATATTGTGAGAAGCAGCCCGGACACAGACAGACGGACATCGTTTGTCCACCCAACACACGTTTATTATGTACAATATGTACAAAAGTCATAGCCCAAACCCAGTGCCTCCAGCACCAATCCCCCAAAGTCCAGGCCTCTCTTTCAATGCCTCACTCTTCAGGCCACCTCCACTCCTCTCCAAGACAACTCTCGTCCACTTCCACCCGACTCCAGTCTCTGTCTGAAGGGAGGCAGCCCCTTTAAATAAGTACCCGGATGTGCTCCAGGTGCTTCCCCACACTCCTCTGCCGACACTCCCCTGTGTGGCGGAAGTGCCGTCTGTATCCCCGGAAGCACTCCGGGTGTCCCTGCTCCTCTTCCTCCCAGCATTTCCTGGTGTGGCGGAAGTGCTGAGGTCCAGGGCTCTCTAGGCACTGGGGCGTCCCCTGGTGACCACGGGCCCCTACAGAGTTGAGCTTCCCAGCTCTGTACCCATGGCCCCCAAAGAAACCAGGGCAGTCGCCCCCTCGTGGTCTGGAGGAGGCAGAAACCCTCCTCCGGTCCTCCTGGGCGTCCCGGCTGGGTACCACCCCCATCTGGGTACCACAATATATATCAACAAATATTTAGGACAGAAGAGTCTCCCCTTAGTTTGCTCACAGGCTTGTTCTGCAGTTTTTTGATTTCACAAAATATTTTTATAGGTATTCCCCAGGTATGTTTTACTCTGACTTCACAGTCAGCACTTCCTTTCCTTGCCTGCATGCACAGCTTATGGGCTTACATTCCCTATGACTAAACACTGTTTTGCCCTCAAATGAATCAAAAATGTGTAAAACTTAGAAGTTTACTTGATACAGTTATACTTATGCCTGTTACACAAAAAGCAGGTCTTTGGTTGGTTGTGTAACAGCTGCATAGAGTTTTAATTTAGCTTGGCTTCAATAATTCAGTTTAATGATTTCAAGATTTTAAAGGAGACATCTAATACTGTGAGGACATTTTCTGCTGTAACTGTGTGATAAAGTGAATGACTTTACTTATGGTGAAGTGTACTTCATGCCACATTGTCCATGGTGTGGTATTGTCTTATTCCACTCATTTTAAGTGATAGGCTGTTTAAAGTGTCCTCTGCAACTTTGTATAAAGTGTAACTATTTGTGGTAAAATGTGTAGTCATAGTGATTCCCTTCTCAGAGTAAGTTGTCTTTTCCCATGTTGGCTTCAGTAAATTGCACAGAGCTTAAGCTTGGAGAAGCTGATGTTAGAGTTAGTGATCACACAAATGTGTTCAAACATATTCCAGGGTGTTCAGCTCCAAGCAGTCTAAGGACAGAATCTTCCATGTTTCAAAAATACCTGCTTTCAGTTTCCCAGAGAGAACGTTTGAGCCTCTTGGCCTTAAAACTTGTGCTTTCAGTCCCCACAGTTAGTAAAAAGATGTGTGTCCATAGTTTTTGTTGGAAGGTGCAGCTTTTACTGATTGAATCCTGGTCCAGGTACAGGTCAATGATTGCTAATTGTAGCATGAGTTTGTCCATCAGGGTAAGGAAGAGTTCAATTTGTGATTACAAGCTTAAGATGTCTCTTCTGGTATCTCTGTCATCTGTTGACATGTCACCTCATCTTTGATTGACACTTTTTTATTAGCTAAAATTATGAAAGATAACTGGCCAAATGTTGGCTTATAGTATAGTTTACCCACCTGGAAATACAAGTCTGGAAGCTGGATTTTCTCGTCTATGCCAAGTGTGTTCTTTTAACAGAGAAGGACTTGTGTGCTATGGAAAGTCTGGGAAAATTGGACAATGTGTAGCAACCAGAAACTTCCACATATACAAATGGAGTCAGAATGTTTTAAAGAACTGGTATCTTAAGCCAGAGCCATACAGTGTCAGAAACTGGAATACAGAGAAGACAGCTAAGACAATCTTCAGCTGTCAGGTTTTCATACAGGATGGCAATGTATAAAATAATGTTTTTTCTTTTTACAAAGCTTTAACAATTGTGTATATGTAAATTAAAACAGAGTATACTCATATGGTTTAACTAATGTTATTTTTTTGAATAGTGTCAAATTTGTTTTCTTGACTTGTTTAAATAATTGCTGTCTTTCTGACTAAGCTAACCCAATTTAAAGCCCTGCTTGTAGAAATTAAAAATCTGCTGATAATTATTTCAAATTCTCTACTAGACCATGCTAGAAAGCTGTTAAAATGTGATGCATTTTCCTGGACAGTTTTGCCTCTAAGGTACCCATCTAAAGAGTGAGTGTGGCACTTGTAAAATTCTTTAATATGGCCTAAGGAGGGGTCTTGACCTTAAGGTAAATCATCAGTGTGTTATGATATTATTAAATCATTCAATAACTACATCCTAAATTGACTCATAGAATAATGACCAACTGATCATTACCTCATTGTACAGTATATTAATATAACTAGTGTTCCCAAACAGAAAATGATTTTGTCTACCCGCACCATCCCTCAAGGTAAGTATTAAATGTTCATTAATTTCCTGAGTTTAGGTTTGGGAAGTAGTAGAATGGAACTGAGCTGTTTTGTCAAGCTGTTTACAGTAGTACTTGGACATAGGAAACCTCCAATTGATCATCAGTGCCATTTTCATTCTGTGTTTGAATAATTATGTAACAGAAAGGTGTAGTGCTTAGCACTGCCAGCCGTTATGGATTCACTGTCTGGTTGAAAATCCAATGTGTAGTCATTGTCTGCATGGAGTTGGTCCTTTATCTCCTTGTCTGCGTGGCTCATTCTTTGGATATTCCTGTTTTCCTTCCAAATTGGTTTGGAAACCTAAAAGAAACTGATATATGAAACAAATGCACAGATGAAGTAAATTACAGTGATACCCCGCCTATCGCGGAAGTTACGTTCCAGACCCACCCGCGATAGGTGAAAATCCGCAATATAGAAAGACCACATTTTTTTTATAGTTTAAGCCTTAAAATACCCCTCCCACATGCTTTAAACACATGTAAACTTATTAAAACACACTTTGGATACACATATGATACAAGGATGTCGAGCTAAAGATATGAGTAACATAATAATAATCATCATCAGTTTTACCTTCTCCTGTATGGTCATTGTCTTCCTCTGGTGTTTAGGCTCACTGTTACCAGAAGGCTTACAAGATGCAGGATACTTGGGAGTCATCATATGGCTTAAAACTACACGAAAAGTTCACAAAAGTTTGCTCATAAAAGTCGGACCACAAGCAAGGTAGATTCGTCGGGGACCCACGCTCGCTGTTCTTGTGAGATTACACCACGTTAGCAGCAGCTAATCAGAGCCCAAGAGAGTAAAATCCGCTCTGATTGGTTGAGTCTCCTCTTTCAGCCAATAACGGGCTTTGTAAGAAATCATCTGGGTGCTGTAACGCGAAACTCTTTGTCTGCTGAAAACCGTATGCTTTGTTATGAATTGGCCACAAAGTACACTACAGGTAGGATGTACTTATTGAATTTTTCCGTGATATAGCAGGGGCGCGATAGCTGAACTGCGATAGAGTGGGGGATTACTGTATATCACAAACAACACTGAAGTCTACCAGGGATAATAAAGGTCATTTTCTGTTATAGTATTGGTTTACTATGAATGTGAATAGTCAGCATGAAAAGCTGTGACCTGTTGTGTCTTCTGTGGTTCAGAAAGGCACAAGAAATCTTGAATGATTATTGATGTTAATTGAAAATTTTCACTTTGAGCCAAACTTTTGTTTCATGACTTTTTATTTTTTGAATAATTCGAGTATTTAAGATCACTTTTTTATGTTAGCAACTTTAGTGTGCTTTCTTTGTTGACATTCCCTTTAAAATAAATACTACTGTAGGTACTATGCATTACTTAATACATCTTCTTAAACTAACTGAGGGTCACAGATGACCAGAGACCATACAGGCAACATTGGGCAGTGAGCAGATTAAACCCTGGTGGTGTGCCATTCCATTGCAGGGTATACACTCACATGCATGTTAAAATGAGGCCTGACCATCCTCACATGCTTGTCTTATGTGATATGGGAGAAAAACTGAGTATACAAATAAAAAAAAAACCATGTAGATGGTGGTAGAACTTCACGCAGAAAGTAAGTCAGTGCTTTTTTAAAATTTTAATCACAGACAATAACAACAATCACATTGTTATGTGCAAAATTCAATGAACTCAAAAGTAGTGTATAGCGTGTATTTGGTTTGCAAACACTTTAAACAAATAAGGTGCTTTTTAACAGCAGTATTCCATTTACATAGTAGCAGTTAAAATATTTCTTGTAAATCTCAACTTAAACATTAATGTAATCAAATCAAATATAAAACCAAATCTATCTGACTCTGCCAGGACATTAACATTTTATCTAGTTTGTTAAAGAAAAACAAGTTACCCTCAGAGTCCAGAGCTACGATCACAACATTATAATAGGCACCTTCCAAGCAACAGTAAGTTAACATTTCTAAATCTGTTTTCTTTTTTATCTGAACAGATACCAGCAGAAACATTTTCTTTTATCAGGGAGCAGCATAAACAGTCTATGTTCAGTACCAACTCATTGAGGGCTAATATTTTTTTCCAAAAAACTCAGTTTTATGAAAAGTGCAGAAAGCAATGGTTTCATACATAAATCAACATAAAACATCTGTTGCTGCCTGTTGTGCCTGCTGTCAGCGCCTGTTTGTAGTTTGCGGCGGCTGTGTGTGGTTTGGGCGGCTCAATGGCCAGCAGGAATGCACAGTGGGCTGGTTGCCTGGATATCTTTATGAGACCAGTGCACGGATGTGGCAGTTGCAGTGAGACGCAATATGGTTTGTACCTCCTGTCATTGTAAGTGTTTGTCATCCCAGGCGAACATTGCCATAGGTGCATCAGCTACATGAACATGTTCAGCACTACAATCAGCTGAAGACAGATCAGCTGATGCCTGTATCTTACTTTCTTTTGCGATCTACATCTCCAGATCACTTGCATAAAAATCAGAGTCCGACAAATCAGAGTCTGATTCAGCGATAATACAAAAAAAGTCATCCATGGATTATTTTGCTTTGAGCATTCACTTTGGTATCTCTCCACATGCCATTTTAGAAGATGTTTGCTCTTCACTACTCAAGCATGCGCAGGGAATCGAGGTAAAATCATCAAAGCTAACTTTTGTTCTAGCAAAAGCGTATCAAAAAGTGCTGTAACAAGAAGATCACTGATCTCTATCAATCACTAGCGAGACTGAGGCTTTCAAAATAATAATAATCATAACAAAAACTGTGTTAACGCACAATAAAATAATTGTTGGTGCTAATTAATTAACGCGTTAATAATAGAATATATACCATACAAAGTAAAGCCTGTTTCTGAAATGACAGCACTATTATTTGGTTATTGCTATATGAAGGTGATATGTAAAAAAATCTCTTACAATATGGAACAACCTTAACCCTGTCTTAATTTTTACCACTGTTGAAAATGTAGCATGCCATATTTAAGAAAATCATGTTACTATGAAATGGAAGGTTATGGATGTTATCTGTGGAAATGTGACATTCACTGACACTCACGCATTGAAAGAATTAAGCGTAAGCATATGTACTTTGTGGCAGTCAAAATCCTTGATTTAATGCATATGATTACTATTATTAGATTAGATTAGATTAGATTAGATTAGATTAGATTAGATATGCTTTATTGATCACTCAAGGGGACATTCAGTGGCATACCGCTGCAAAACAAAAAACATAAAATATAAAAAGGCACAATACTCAAAGTACAACATAAGACAACAAAATAACAGCATATAATACAATAAATATTATGCTAAAAATAAATTGAAGTTTATATTGTTTCCCTGTGACTTTTGACTGGATTGAAGGAATGGATTTTGGGAAGAAACACTGAATTGACTTTCAGGCCGCAGGCAGAAAGTTTCCCAGAGATGCCTCTTATTGCACTAGGAAGGTACAAGTCTGTGGCTAAAAGAACTCCAAGAAAGCGCCCCTTAGAGGGAATAAACAGAATTCTTCATGAAGCACCCAATTTTTCCACCATCCTGTTTTCCAGAGTGTCCAAAGTCAGTCCTGTGATGGAACTGGCATTTCTGGATACGTTTGCTCAGACATTTTGCATCACCTGAACTCAAATTGCTATTACTCTTTTAATTTCATATGTTGAGACTGCTAGGAGGTTTAGGAGGTTCATTTGGTTGAATCTGTATAATTTGGGATTTTCCAAATTCTTTAAAAGAAGAGATTAAGAATACCCACTTGGACCAATCTTATATTTTTTTGAGGAAATCCTTGGAGATGGCCCTACTGTATCTTGGTGCACTTCTAAGCCAAACTATAACCATTTCTCCAAAAAAAGAGCATTTTATAACACAGAGAAGCTCTTTAGTTAGATAAACAGGTTTTTATCAACATTTGAACATCAAAGAGTTACATTATGTTGTTGTCACACTCATGATGTTGTGAGAGAGACTTTTTGAATAGATAATGAAGTTATTGAACAAAGACTCATCCCAGAGGATGGCTTACTTATACACTTTTTTAGATTAAAGTGTTAAATGATATGGCTGTCACACAGGACCTGAAGCTGCTTTATTCTTAACAACCTCAACAGTCAGCACTGTTGCAAATTTAAACTTGTGAAAAATAAAAAATCAAGAACAATTGTAATTGCTTGTCCATCCATCCATCCATTGTCTCCCGCTTATCCGAGGTCGGGTCGCGGGGGCAGCAGCTTGAGCAGAGATGCCCAGACTTCCCTCTCCCCGGCCACTTCTTCTAGCTCTTCCGGGAGAATCCCAAGGCATTCCCAGGCCAGTCGAGAGACATAGTCCCTCCAGCGTGTCCTGGGTCTTCCCCGGGGCCTCCTCCCGGTTGGACGTGCCCGGAACACCTCACCAGGGAAGCGTCCAGGAGGCATCCTGATCAGATGCCCGAGCCACCTCATCTGACTCCTCTCGATGCGGAGGAGCAGCGGCTCTACTCTGAGCCCCTCCCGGATGACTGAGCTTCTCACCCTATCTTTAAGGGAAAGCCCAGACACCCTGCGGAGGAAACTCATTTCAGCCGCTTGTATTCGCGATCTCGTTCTTTCGGTCACTACCCATAGCTCATGACCATAGGTGAGGGTAGGAACATAGATCGACTGTAAATTGAGAGCTTCGCCTTGCGGCTCAGCTCCTTTTTCACCACGACAGACCGATGCAATGCCCGCATTACTGCGGATGCCGCACCGATCCGCCTGTCGATCTCACGCTCCATTCTTCCCTCACTCGTGAACAAGACCCCGAGATACTTGAACTCCTCCACTTGGGGGCAGGATCTCGCTACCAACCCTGAGAGGGCACTCCACCCTTTTCCGGCTGAGGACCATGGTCTCGGATTTGGAGGTGCTGATTCTCATCCCAGCCGCTTCACACTCGGCTGCGAACCGATCCAGAGAGAGCTGAAGATCACGGCCTGATGAAGCAAACAGGACAACATCATCTGCAAAAAGCAGTGACCCAATCCTGAGCCCACCAAACCGGACCCCCTCAACACCCTGGCTGCGCCTAGAAATTCTGTCCATAAAAGTTATGAACAGAATCGGTGACAAAGGGCAGCCCTGGCGGAGTCCAACTCTCACTGGAAACGGGTTCGACTTACTGCCCGGCAATGCGGACCAAGCTCTGGCACCGATCGTACAGGGACTGAACAGCCCTTATCAGGGGGGCCGGTACCCCATACTCTCGGAGTACCCCCCACAGGATTCCCCCGAGGGACACGGTCGAATGCCTTTTCTAAGTCCACAAAACACATGTAGACTGGTTGGGCAAACTCCCATGCACCCCTCCAGGACCCTGCTAAGGGTATAGAGCTGGTCCACTGTTCCGCGACCAGGACGAAAACCCACACTGTTCCTCCTGAATCCGAGGCTCGACTATCCGACAGACCCTCCTCTCCAGGACCCCCTGAATAGACTTTTCCAGGGAGGCGAGGAGTGTGATCCCTCTGTAGTTTGGAACACACCCTCCGATCCCCTTCTTAAAGAGGGGGACCACCACCCCGGTCTGCCAATCCAGAGGCACTGTCCCTGATGTCCCTGCGATGTTGCAGAGGCGTGTCAGCCAAGACAGTCCTACAACATCCAGAGCCTTGAGGAACTCCGGGCGTATCTCATCCACCCCCCGGGGCCCTGCCACCAAGGAGTTTTTTGACCACCTCGGTGACCTCAGTCCCAGAGATGGGGGAGCCCACCTCTGAGTCCCCAGGCTCTGCTTCCTCATTGGAAGGCATGTTAATGGGATTGAGGAGGTCTTCGAAGTATTCCCCCCACCGACCACAACGTCCCGAGTCGAGGTCAGCAGCGCACCATCCCCACCAT
Source organism: Erpetoichthys calabaricus (assembly GCF_900747795.2). Classification (NCBI taxonomy): domain Eukaryota; kingdom Metazoa; phylum Chordata; class Cladistia; order Polypteriformes; family Polypteridae; genus Erpetoichthys; species Erpetoichthys calabaricus. The sequence goes on along the minus strand of NC_041399.2, from coordinate 88,224,446 downwards.
ATACAGTGTTGACACTGCACTGCTTCCCCTTCCTGAGACGCCGGATGGTGGACCAGAATCTCCTCGAAGCCGTCCGAAAGTCATTCTCCATGGCCTCCCCAAACTCCTCCCACGCCCGAGTTTTTGCCTCAGCAACCACCAAAGCCGCATTCCGCTTGGCCTGCCGGTACCTATCAGCTGCCTCCGGGGTCCCACAGGACAAAAGGGTCCTGTAGGACTCCTTCTTCAGCTTGACGGCATCCTTCACCGCCGGTGTCCACCAGCGGGTTCGGGGATTGTCGCCACGACAGGCACCGACCACCTTACGGCCACAGCTCCGGTCAGCTGCCTCAACAATAGAGGCACGGAACATGGCCCATTCGGACTCAATGTCCCCCACCTCCCTCGGGATGTGGTCGAAGTTCTGCCGGAGGTGGGAGTTGAAGCTACTTCTGACAGGGGGCTCTGCCAGACGTTCCCAGCAGACCCTCACAACACGTTTTGGGCCTACCACGCCTGACCGGCATCCTCCCCCACCATCGAAGCCAACTCACCACCAGGTGGTGATCAGTTGACAGCTCCGCCCCTCTCTTCACCCGAGTGTCCAAGACATGTGGCCGCAAGTCCGACGACACGACCACAAAGTCGATCATCGAACTGAGGCCTAGGGTGTCCTGGTGCCAAGTACACATATGAACACCCCTATGCTTGAACATGGTGTTCGTTATGGACAATCCGTGACGAGCACAGAAGTCCAATAACAAAACACCGCTCGGGTTCAGATCAGGGGGGGCCATTCCTCCCAATCACGCCCTTCCAGGTCTCACTGTCATTGCCCACGTGAGCATTGAAGTCTCCCAGCAGAACGAGGGAGTCCCCAGAAGGTATGCCCTCTAGCACCCCCTCCAGGGACTCCAAAAAGGGTGGGTACTCCGAACTGCTGTTCGGTGCATACGCACAAACAACAGTTAGGACCCGTCCCCCCACCCGAAGGCGAAGGGAGGCTACCCTCTCGTCCACCGGGGTAAACCCCAATGTACAGGCTCCAAGTTGGGGGGCAATAAGTATACCCACACCTGCTTGGCGCCTCTCACCAGGGGCAACTCCAGAGTGGTAGAGAGTCCAGCCCCTCTCAAGGAGATTGGTTCCAGAGTCCAAGCTGTGCGTCGAGGTGAGTCCGACTATATCTAGCCGGAACCTCTCAACTTCGCGCACTAGCTCAGGCTCCTTCCCCTTCAGAGAGGTGACATTCCACGTCCCAAGAGCCAGTTTCTGTAGCCGAGGATCGGACCGCCAAGGTCCCCGCCTTCGGCCACCACCCAACTCACACTGCACCCGACCTCCTTGGCCCCTCCCATAGGTGGTGAGCCCATGGGAAGGGGGACCCACGTTGCCTCTTCGGGCTGTGCCCGGCCGAGCCCCATGGGTGCAGGCCCGGCCACCAGGTGCTCGCCATCGAGCCCCACCTCCAGGCCTGGCTCCAGAGTGGGGCCCCGGTGACCCGCGTCCGGGCAAGGGAAAACGCCGTCCAAAATTGTTTTTCTTCATAGGAGGTTTGTTTAACCGCTCTTTGTCTCATCCCTCACCTAGGACCAGTTTGCCTTGGGTGGCCCTACCAGGGGCATAAAGCCCCGGACAACAGAGCTCCTAGGATCATTGGGACAAGCAAACCCCTCCACCACGATAAGGTGACGGTTAAAGGAGGGGTGTAATTGCTTGTTTAAAAGGTAATTAAAAGAAATATCTAAAACAGAATGAGTAGCAGCTGAAAGGGTTAAAAGAGATTGGTTCAAAAAGAAGAGTACATCAGAGGATGTCAGTCAGTCAGTCAGTAATCATCCAACCTGCTGAATCCGAACACAGGGTCACGGGGGTCTGCTGGAGCCAATCTCAGCCAACGCAGGGCGCAAGGCAGGAAAAAATCCCCGGTCAGGGTGCCAGCCCACCACAGGGCACACCACCACACACCCCCACACACCAGGGACAATTTAGGATCGCCCAATGCACCTAACCTGCATATCTTTGGACTGTGGGAGGAAACCCACGCAGACACAGGGAGAACTTGCAAACTCCAGAAAGGGAGAACCCGGGAAGCAAACCCAGGTCTCCTTACTGTGAGGCAGCAGCGCTATAAAACTGCACCACCGTGCCGCCCACCAGAGGATGTATAAACGGTTATTTACTAGCTTTTCAATTTTTGCCTAGTGTCTTCTTTTTGCCTTGATTGAGATAATAGACTAAAGCACCATCGTTTATTTTGTTTTTGATCCATTGTGTGGCAGTATTCCCTGTCATTTCCTAAATATAGTTTTTCAATCTTCTAGTGGCGACACACTATCCTTTTAAGTTGTACTTCTTTTCCATCTGTGTTCATGCCTCTGTTCTTGTTAATTTATTATTTTAATGCATGCTATTTTAAGTGCAAGTTATTGACATTCCATTGGAGTTATTTACCCTTTTTTCTTTAGCCTAGTAAAAGGACCTCTGTCAAAAACTACAGTATTCATCCATACTCAAATTTTCCTTTTATAACACAGAGAAGCTCTTTGACTTGATTAGTAGGTTGTTAACTAAGTTTGTATATTAAAGAGTTACATTATATTGCTGTCACACTCCTGAAGTTGTAAGAGAGACCCTTTTAGATAAGCAGGATATTAATCAAAGAACATTTGTAATGGATAGTTTCCTTATCTACATTTGTACATCAAATTTTATTGCTGTCATACTGGAAATGAAGCCAATTTATTCCTTTACAACTTCAACACTTAAATCCATTACTATAGTACCGATGAACACTGATAATGTCCATTAAAAGGGAGTGACAACAAACTGGGTGAAAATTATATATAAATGTATGAATGCAAGGAAAGCTTTTTTCACCTAGCATCTGGGAGTTCATGTCTTTTCAATAATCTGCTTATTAATAAAATATATGTACAAAATACTCTGTTTACATTGACTTAGAGGCCAAAAGAAGACCAAAATTATTATTTTTAATCACTTTGTCAAGAGGAACTTGGAAATGCAATGAAAAGTAAAACAAACGTACAGTGTCTAATTCTAGATAAGTGTGCCTCATTAGTCTTTAGCACAATCAACTCAGTCTAATGTTCTTCGGTTCTTCTGTTTGAACATACCTAGATTTAACAAACCAGTCTTTATAAAAATAGCCTGCTTGAGGTTCATTAATTCATGTGTGCTTTCTGGACTAGTTAAATTATTTACTGGTATTAAAGTGAATAAGATAATGGAAATGTAAAGCTGAGTAAGTAGGTGTACAAATAATGGCATTACAAACAGAACATCCATAAAAGTTAATATGATAAAAAATATCTGTGGACAAGGGCACATTCTTTTTTTTAATTTTAGGAATGAATATTTAAAGATGAACAATAAAACACTTAATGAAAAATATTCAAAGGCATCATAAATGGAATATTTTCAAGTATGGTTATTATGTCAGTTAATTTATATTTATCTTTGCACAATAACCAACCCATATCATATTTTTATTTTTAAAAGCCTCATATTTTCAATAAAACTAGAAACATCTATAGATGTGACCATTGGTATGGATGATGCACAACCAAATTTGCAATTTAAAATACCTGTAGTTGGATAGATAAGTGTTATAGTTGTTAAACAGAGATCTGTATTTTACAAAGTATGGTTAAAAACACACAAGGAGACCCCTTAACCTTTCGACACTCAACTTGTTTATTGTCACCTTTATATTTTTCTTTGCCATTTCAATGTATTGTTGGTTGCTTTATTTGTACTTTAATGTACTGTACTGTTTTCCTTTAATCTATAACATATTTTCAAAAGAAATTTAAACTGTAGATAACAACATGATTCTATTAACTACAGAAAGCTTTTTGTAAAATAAATATCAGTGTATTGAATTAAAGTATTGCGATCTTGTGATACAAATGAAGCACTCTCCTAAACTATTGTTTTTTTAACTATTATGGAGCAATGTTAAATATTTTCCTTTTTTCTATTTATTATATGTGTAATATGATTATAAACTGCCTGATTTGGACAGATGCAGATGCCACTGTTAACCAGAAAGACAACCAGCTTGATATTACATTTCCTACTCCTCATTTACTTCTTTACATCATTGTAACATAAAAACTATGTGTAAGCATTCAAGATGTTTAATGTAATCCTGGTCTTTTGTTTAATACAGATCCATAAACTCCAAGATATTCTTAGATGATTCTATCATGCATTTATGAATAAAAATATACATCTGTCTTTGTGATACTTATCCACAAAACACAAATTACAGACATTGAGATTAGTAGAGAATCACACTCACTCATCCCATTTTTCACTGTCCATTTCTTACTCATCATAAAATATATATTTTACTCACTACTAACTGTGTTACCTGGCTTTTCCTGTGAAATTTCGTAAAACAATGGGTGCCCATTATAGAGTTATTGATTAATCTGTTGTATCAGAAGTACTATGTAATTAACTAACTGTGTAGTTTTTTTTACAAAGGACTGATGTTATTGGCAGTCAGTGTGCTGTAGTGGTTAAGGCTTTTGGCGTAGGACTATAAACCCTCAGGTTGTGGGATCAAATTCTGCTACAGATACTGTGCGACCAGGAGCAGGTCACTTTACCTGCCTGTGTTCCAAATGGAAAAATAAAAGAAATGCAGCCAATTGTATCTGAAATGTTGTTAGCCGTCTTGGATAAAGGCATCAGTCAAATAATAAGTAATAATATTATTAGGTCACTGGAACAGCTTTCTATTGAACATGCTATACACTGAAAAAAATGTTTTTTTGAAATTAATTTTTTTTTTTTAAGGTAAGTTGTTGCACGAAATTTATTCATTTAAATTCACTTCTATATAATTACTTTATATCTACCAATTGTTTTTTTAGTTTTGAGTAGATTTTACTATAATTTTGCCTTACTGCAACTAGTTATGCATGTTCAGTTTACTTAAATGTTTTACATAAATGGTCTCTAGAAAAATGTTTGTTTTAAGTAAAATGAACTCAATCTGTGTTTTAATGCTAGTAATTACTAATAAATATTTTTGAGTAAACTGAACTTAGTGTATAAAATAAAAATATGGTATTTATTAATGTATTTAAGCTGTTGTTAAACTTTGAAAAATTCAAATTTAGGACAGAAACAATAGAAACTAAGATTTGAAACAAAACTTTAAGTAACTTTATTGTCAATGAAAATGAAAAGTATACAAAAATGTTGCTTTCCCAGAATTTGAAGAATCTCATAAAGTATAACTTTACAACAGAACAAAATCCTCAATTTAAAGAGTATTAAAGAAATACTTTACAGGACAAGAACAGACACTACAGATTTGCACATATGTTGTTCAGGCCAAAAAGTTTAGGGGGCAGCCTTTTAGCATTGATTTATTTTAGTATAGTTTTTGCACAAATTCATAGTAGCATTTTAGCTCTTTGGGATACTGCAAGTTTAATGCATAAATCATCCCTAACATCATTGCACAGGCTCTTGCTACAGTGTTCAGATTGTCCAGAATGATGACACAGTCGATAACAATTCCAATATCTGCATAGACTCCAATGTCTCCACCTTCCACCTTGATGACATAGATGCCCATGGTAGTCCTCTGCTGGTCTCTTAAAATGTCATCTCCTTAGACATCCTGTATATTATAATTTAATTCAAAAATGTTACAGTTTTGCCATTAAAGTTTGGTATTTTATAAAGTTTTCCCTTTTAAAACGGACCACTTGACTTTCAAATTATGTTTATTGTAGCCACTACTCACCTTCAGCTGCTGCCTATACCTAAAGAGATAAAGTATAAATCACAAACACCCTTCACAGTCAAGAATGTAGACCAATGAACTTACCAGAGACTTAGTTGTTTGAGAAGGAAATGAGTCCTGTTCCACTCCAAGATTGAGGACTAGTAAAACCTACAAGATAAAAGTGGGTTTCAGTGCCAGGGCAAGTGGATGGACTGGTAACAAGCACCAGCTATTGTTTAGTAATCTGTAAGGTTTCTAACTAAGTATAAATATTTATTTGTTTTTTTTATCTAAACTTAGCTTTCCAGACAGAAATTACATATAATGAATATTAAAGTAAGGTTAAAACTGCACAGAAGAGGCTACAGCCAGGGCGAACTCTGATTTAAAGTAACTAAAGTTGAATCCATTATATTTACCTTGACTGGTGCATAAAGAGCTGGATGATGATCATTGGGAATTAGACCTATTAAGGTCACATAGTTTTCTACATTTTTCCAAATTGGATATCTTTACTAACCCTATCATTTACAGATACCCAAAAGATTTTCATGCTCGGTTTTTAAGGTTCTTGTTTGTATATACAAAGCTGATATTACGTTTTATTTTACAGCACATATTTGCTGTACATCTCCAGTAGTCCCCGCATCAGCAGTGTTAATGGAGCTCACCTAAACTACTGTGGAGCTAACAAGTGATGTCTGTGACTGTAGTTATAGCTCTGACTCTGCTCAAGTATCGTCATGGTCCATTCCGATGGCTGCAGGACTCACTCATGCAACCAGCGAACTTACCGTCTTGAGAGGAGTTTTCCAGAGCAGCAAAAGGGTCCGTGCACTGACTTTCACTGTAGCTTCTACATCTGACACGTTTTGAAAGAGCATGATTTTTAATCGTGATTAATAGTGAAAACGACCTAGTAATAATCTTAACATCCATGAGTTTTGATGATTTAAAGAACCTCGGAGGAGAACGACACGTTTGTTAGCAATACATACCTCTGTCAAAGTCGGGGCCACCAACATTTGATGTTACACACGTGGAAATACAATACTGTATATCAAACTTTTATTAATGAAATTACAGTATTTGTTAAGGAAAAAGAACATTTGTGCAACTATGAATGTATTACATGATATATGCATTCTCAATAAAGCAAAGTCTAATAAATAAAGTAATACAAAGATTTACTTACCAGGGACAAAGCAAACCGAAAATGCCGAACTCGTTTGAAATGGGTGTACAGGGCTTTTTGCGGTCAAAACACGTTACTTTACGGCAGTGACTAAACGCATGAGCAAGATGTCTTAATTTTTTTAAGATGGTATTAAATAAGTTAAATAAGTTTGATGAAAACATAGAAAAAATGATTTGAAACAACCTATTATTGTCAATTAGAATCAAAAATGCATTACATTAATGAAATCTGCCAAAATGAATTACGTTGTATTTACTAGGGACCAAAATCATTTTTTTCAGTGTATGCAATTGTCCATGAGTAAAACATTCCTGCTTTTTTCTGCTTTTCCTAAGGACTTGGCTTTAGTCGATGGTTATTGTCAAGTCAAGTTGGGGAGCAGGCACTGGTACAGTGCATTGACGCACCCACTACATGTCAAAACAGCTCAAGATCCCGGTTGACAACCCCCCAGGCAGACACGCGGTCCAGTCCTACCCTTCGTAAATGACCCTCTATCTGCTGCAGCCAGGTGTTACGTGGGTGACCCCTTGGCCTGGTCCAGCCACTTGGGTCCCCAACAATGAGGATCTTATGAGCTGGATCACCCACAGGGAAACGAGCCACATGGCCGTAGTGCCGTAACTGACGCTCCCTCACAATGCAGGTAATGTGCCTAATTCGGGACTCCATGAGCAACCACTCATTCGACACAAAGTCAAACCAACAGTACCCAAGGATTTTCCGGAGAGACACAGTACCAAAGATGTTCAGTCTTCATCTCAGGTCACTGGATAGCGTCCATGTCTCAAAACCATATAGTAAGACAGGAAGCACCAGGACTCTAAAGACTTGGACCTTTGTTCTTTTGCATAGATATTGGGAGCGCCACACACCCCTTTCCAGCAACCTCATGACCCCCCATGCTCTCCCAATCTGATTTCACAGGAAGAGTCACCAGAGACATGAATGTCACTGCCAAAGTAAGTAAACCTCTCAACAAGGTCAACACTCTCTCCGCAAACAGATACACTGCTGATGGCTGTGCCCAAGAGGTCATTAAAGGCCTGGATCTTGGTTTTTATCCAGGACAGCCCAGAAAGACTCCTCGTTCATTCTCTCTCTCGAGCGCCCCGATCAGAGCATCCATTGACTCCACGAAGATCACAGCATCGTGAGCAAAGTCAAGATCCGTGAATCTTTCTTCACCAACAGATGCTCCACAGCCGCTGGACCCCATGACCTTGCCCAATACCCAGTCCACACAAGCATTGAACAGAGTAGGAGCAAGAACACACCCCTGATGAACCCCAGAATCAACTGGGAAAAACGCAGAGGTCCTGCCTCCACTCTGCACAGCACTCACAGTACCAGTGTACTGGCCAGCCATGATATCCACCAACCTCGAGGGGATCCCGTGAACCCTCAGGATGTCCCACAGAGCAGCTCGATCAACTGAGTCGAACACTTTGCGAAAATCGACAAAGGCTGCAAAGAAACTCTGCCGATATTCGCGATTGCGCTATATGAGAACCCTCAGTGCCAGGATGCGGTCGATGGTAGACTTCTTAGGCATAAAACCAGACTGTTCCAGTCACTGGTAGGTGAGCAAGTGATCACGGATCCTATAGAAGACAACCCTAGCAAGGACCTTACCTGGCACCGAGAGAAGTGTTATCCTCCTGTAGTTGCTGCAATCCAGGCGATCACCCTTCCCTTTCCAGATAGGGATGACAAGTCCCGTTTTCCAGTCAGTTGGGATGATGCCAGTCTCTCAAATGGAAGAAAAGATTGCTTGCAATGCCAGGAGGACAGCCTTACCACCAGCCTGGAGAAGTTCACTCTGGATACCACAGATCCCTGCAGCCTTTCCCCCCCTCAGCTGGTTCACCACCTGTGCAATCTCAGTGAAATTGGGTGGTTCACAGCTAATTGGAGGATCAGCCCCAAGAACCATGGAACTAGAGATATCCAACGTCCTAACCGGAGGATCAGCTTTGAAGAACTGCTCAAAGTAACCAGCCCAGCGGGTCACAACTGCAGTGTCATCTATAAGGACTGTTCTCTCACCTGCCCTCACTGCGACACTCCAAGGAACAGTTTTTGATGTGCGTGATGCTTCGATTCCTCTGTAAGCAGGACGTGGGTGACTAGACCACATATGGTGTGTCATTTGCTCACAGATTCTTCTAACAAACGCCTCTTTATCTGTCCTCAGAGCCCTCACAGCTGTCCTTCTCAGTTCCCGATACAGACCAGAGTTGCCATTGAGCCATGTGCTGCGACTCCTCTCGATGATATCCAGGATGTCCTGCGAGATGAAACACCTCCTTCTGGGAACACTGGTAACACCAACATAACCCTCAGCAACCTTGTCACGGAAGGTCTCCCACATCACATTAGAAACGGCAGTCGTACCCAAATTTGAAATGTCCTCACACAAACTGCATGCAAAATCATTAGAAACAGCCTGGTCTTGGAGTCTGGCCAAGTCCAGCCTCATTTTCCTAGTAGGAGGTAGCCTACTGGACCTAAGCCTGATCCTAAGAGTAGCAACAACAAGTCTATGGTCAGAATTCACAAACTGGGCACTTATGTAGACCCTGCAGTTTTGCAAGAGCCTCCAGCATCTGCCCACAAGTGATCGGTGATTGATCTCCTTCACCGCACCACCAGTATTGGAGTACCATGTCCAACGATGCGGTTCTGGGTGCTGGAACCAGGATCCAGCAATTCGCAGCCCCTGACCTTTTGCAAAGTCAAGGAACATGGAGCCACTTTCACCTTGGGACCGAGACAATCCTCATAGCCAGCCCTGTCAGTGCCAGTAGCTGCATTGAGGTCGCCCATGACCAGAGGAGTGTCACCCCGTGGGCACCCATTAACCACTGAGCGAAGCTGCGAATTAAATGTCTCCTTCGCCAAGACATCACTCAACGCAGTCGGAGCATACACTGAAACAACAGACAAGGCACCCAGGGAGTGCCATAATCTGAGTCCCATAATACGCTCGTTGAAAGGAGTGACATCGGACACCATCGGAAGAAGCCAATCTGCTACAGCAACAGCTACTCCCTGAGTATGATAGCCATCAGACCGACCAGACCAATAAAAGGTGTATCTACCTACAGAGATCTGGCCAGTCTCCGGTCTGCGCACCTCAGAGAGTGCCACCACTGAAATGAGGAGTTTACGCAGCTCCTCCAACAGCAGAGGAAGATGATCATCTTGCTGGAGAGACAAGGCGTTCCATGCGCCCACCTGTATGGGCCACCTCAAATTGGGACCCAAGTTCTGCCGTGCAGTAGGCGATGCCTCAGCACCACACCAGTTCCAATCCCCAACAGACCTGACCCTATTGGCTCTCCAACGGTTTCAACTCTTCCAGGGATGGGGCACCCGAGGGCTTCCCCCATCCCCTTCATGATGCGAGCAGCCTTTCTATGGGCGGCTGCAGCAGAGCTACTCCCGTGGAGAGCAAAAAGTAATCCTTTCTTTAGTCTCGGAGCTTTGTGAAGTTTTTTTTACGGTGGCTGGAGTGCTAATCCTGCCAGCAACCCCCATAATTTCCCTGCAATTTGGAGGACCGCTTGCAGGGCCGGATGCAGTTTAACGTCATACCCAGGATAGATGGTTATTGTGAAACACAATTTTATAGGAAAGTGTATTCTTTGAATTGAAATAGGTAATCAGTCTGAATAATGTGAAATTTGAGTATAAATTATTATCATTATTAGATGTGTCTGGTTTTCATTTGTTTATACTGTTCACTCAATTACAGAATTTGTCAAATGTCAATTGACCTCAGTGAAGAGCGCTATGCAAAAAATAAATTGTTGATGTTGTTGTATGCAGTCTTCCTTTAAGTCCACAGGTGTAAATGTGCATGCATAGCAGTGCTTGAAGTGGATATACATAAGTGCTGGCATCCAATGTGCTACATTGATGTATTGCCATGAAGAATGAGGAGCACAGAGCATTTTTCCATTACAAATTCAAGGATCACTAGACTAGACTAAGACTGATGTTTCTCCATTGGATTTGGCGGCATTGCAAATCGAACAGCAGAGGTTTGGGGTTTTCTCTTTTAATGTTTTAAGTGCCACGATTGAAAAGTAGGGTGGGATTGTCACCATGATCAGGTATTGGAGGGCAATGGAGTGGAACAGGTTACCTACATAAGAGCAGTTACACATCTAAGAGTGTTGGTGGTCAACAGCAAAAAACAGTGCCTGTTAGCCATTGAGCTTTGCATCTCCCTTGTATTTCGCCAAACTTTCTCTAGTCATTTCACAGCACGATCACTATTTAATGCAGGATTTCACTGTAACGATTATGTCATAGTATATGTACTCCTAACAGAAGTTATTATTGTCTGAGGACTCCAAAAATGGAAGTTTCACAATTATGATGTCCATCAAGCAGTTCCCCGAAAAGCCAGAAAAATGCCAAATCTATCCTTTGAGGGCCAGAATATTTATCTGTCTCCTGACTGCAGCCCAACAAGAGCTTAAGCTAGAAAAGCAAAGTTGCAAAGTGACATGTCTCAAGCTAACTCGTGCCTTGCAATTCATAATTTATTATGACCCCGAGGAAACTCTTGGGGTTACTGATAATTTGCAGACCCACGGCATATGTACTTAATAATAGCCTCTTCTGCAATCTCTTTCCCATAATTCATTCTGCCTTCTTTGTGTCTTCCAGGGCCTGTGATCACTTTGCTAAATATCCTAACTCTCCTGTTCAAGACTGACTATTGTGACAGATAGGGGCGCTGTCGCTCCCTTGAACCCTCAGACACCAGATAAGAGTCCAAATAATTATCATTTATTATAATAATAGTGTGCACCAAGCACCACCACTCCACAATACTCCAATACAAATCAATAATCACAAATACACAATCCTCCACTCTCCCAGACACGTTGCCACCCATCCACCCAGCTCAGCTCGTCTTCTGGGGTTTCCCATAATCCTTTTATAGTCCATGACCCGGGAAGTGTTTCTGTCCCTCAGTCCATGTGACTTTCTATCACTTCCGGGTCAGATCAAAAACTCTTCTTTTTCATCCCGGAAGCACGTCATTTCTTCTGTCCATGTGACTGGGACGTACTTCCGGGGTGTAGGGAAAATATTCCTTACTCCTCCATGCAGCGTCCTCTGGCGGCCCCCATGGTATCCAGCAGGGCTGTGAATTAAAAGTCCACTGTCCATAATTCCCTGCTGGCAATTGGTGGCACTTCCACGCTACAGGGAGGGCTCCACCTGGCGGTCTGGGAGTATTGGCCGGGATGAATGGCCAGCCATATCCCACACTATAAAGACACAAATCCAGAAGAGATTATTGTAGGCCGACAACTGTTTTTCCAGAGTTCTATTCTGCTTCAGCCTCACACAGATGCTCTGAGACCGTTGTTATCGTCTGGTTCCAATCTTGAAGATTTTTACACGTTTTTTGCTAATGTAACTGTTGCCTCCTGAACCTCAATTTCCTCTAGAAGAAAATAAAAAGGATAATGCATTTATGTATGAATCCAAGCATTTTAAAGGCGTCCTGTAATTCAGAAGTGTGTGCTATGTTCAAGCTCCTTCATCCTTGATGAGTTCTCATAAGTATGATATAATCACTCTAAAACAACACAGTCAGCATGTCAAAATACTGGGATCTGGCCTTAAAAACACTGGTGGAGGTCGGTGACATTAAAATTTATGTTTGCTGTCTACTGTCTTACTCCATACAAGTCATCCTTTGTACAGTAATTAACAAACCAGTTTTGAAATTTTAATGACTATGAGTCAACAATTAGACAAATTTCCTCTTCATCGTCAACGTCATTGTTAACTCTGCAAATTTATATCTCTTACTGGCTGATAAACTCAAATGCTAAAGAATATTTTTTTCCACTGCCATCACTTCCAGTCTAGGCTGTAATCTATTTCTATTTATCTAATGTGATTACAAATGCTTCTGTTGCATCTTTCTATTTCTCAGATGCAGATCATTCCTTATGGAGCTTTACCTCCTATTACATACATTCTGTGCCACCTATTGGAAGTTCAATACTTCTCTTTTACATAATAACATGCTCTCTTATAAATTGGATGATTTTATTCCTATTAATTCTGACTTGGTGATAATCCCAAGTTCATGAAGGTGGCTGTTGAAAAAGCAATATACAACTTTGCATTATGATTCATTAGTGACATGGTCCATACAGCAGAAGATCTTTATACATGAAATGCTGCTGTCATCTTTTGAGAAAATACATCCATGTGTGGTTGACCATTGGCATGAATGATTAAATAGTGAAACTAGACTGAGACTAAACTTTTTGTTACTTCAAAGTGCGGAGTTTCATCTCCACCGTACATGGGCTTGAAATTATGTATCCAGTGCTAAATAAAGCAAATTATTGGTATTTTGACTTTGGAAATGCGATTATTTTGCCTTTATGTCAGCTATCTTAGTCAAATCAGAGAACGTTTTGAATAAGCTCGGAAAAATATGTTTTTTTAAATTGTACTCTATCTGAAGTAAATTCCTGTCCCATTACTCTAAAACTAATAATTTTCTAAAAGTCCTGGCACTCCTCTTACTCTCTGAAGCTTCTTGTTAGATTAACCCTCACAATGACCGATCTTAAGAAGACTGTACTCTTTGGGTAAACCCACCAGAGTTATTGTACATTTTTTGAGGAAAATAATCTCTGCCATTGGTTACCTTAAATTAACTCCATTAATTTGGCTATGATTATAATCAGTTTAAAATATTCAATTTACCTTCTAATTTGTTTGATCAGCTCTAACACCACGCTGCTTGCAAAGATACTTGCTCTGCTGAAAGCCCTAAACATACATAATAGAGAAAGGGACTTGGGCAAAATTACAACAAATCTAAAAATATGTCAATAAAGAACAAACAAGGAAGTAGAGGAAACAAACATAAAGATGAATTTTAACATAAGTGCCTTCCCACAGGATAGCTTCTAAACAGCCCAAATTTTTGTAAAAAGCTCAAAAAAGTGATTGAAGAAATTAACTCTTTCCTGTTAGGGTACTTCCTCCATAATGCCCGATGGCTTGGACGAAGACACCTACTCTGGAGCGGTAACTGGTTTGAACAGTAATTCTGAAATGGTGCCTCCTGGAACTTTAGGAAACAAGACCAGAACATCCAATACTGTGAAGACATAGACACTCATTCTGGTGTGCTCGCTGGTGAAGATGCAGGCTAAGGCTCAAAAGCACTTAGGAATCAGTTCTGGTGGGGCCCCTGCAGTCAGGAAGTTGGGCAACAGTTCTGGTAGGCCCACTGTAGGCTCACTATATACTCCTGGTACTTTTTTACACATGTTTTCACACTGCCTGATCCTCCATCACTGACACTATCTTTCCCAGATCCTGTCTAGTAGCTATTCTTCTCTCACCTGATAGGTTTCTCCCTCTGGACCTCGGGACTCTCCATCTTACCTCCATACAGCAGAGGCTTTTCTCTCTCGGTACCAATATGCTGGAATTCTTTACAGTCTTTCTCTCTATATTAACTTCTGGGAATTGTCCTTAAATAACCTGGTTCTTCCCTAACTGCTCTCTAAATCAGTGAGTCATCCAGTTCCAGTGTTACAAAGTAGGTGCCTGCAGTCAAGCTGGATGTGTATTTAAGAATTAATAATTTAGGCAATGAATGTGCATGACTAGCTCATAAATTTAATGAAACTGATACAAAATGCATTAATACATTTATATTTTTAATCCAGTAGTAAAATATTATTTTGTAAAATGGTTTCATTCATTACACATTTTTGCAATGTTGTTGAAATGTAATTGTTAAAACTTTATCATATAGAAGACCTTTTTGTGTTTTTGTGTGTGGTTTTTTTTTTTTTCGGTTAATGATAACCCAGGTAAATACAAGTTCAAAATCATTTAGTGTATTATTAATCCTTGTCCTTTTGTGTTGCAAAGGATTTAAAACTACAAAGCTGTACGCTCTTTCCGTAGCAACTTGAATGAATCAATAATTGATTATAAATGTACTTAACTGTAGCTAATTGGGTGTTATGCAAAATAATTTAGCTCATTAGCTTTCATCTGATACAGACAGAAGATGAAAATCCTGCTGCTGAAAAACAGTTTCATTTTAAGTTAAAAAATGATTTTCTCTTTTTCTCATTAAGATATATTTAAAAATCCAACAATGAGTGTACTTTTATCATATTATAAGTGACAAGAAAAAGATTAACAAAGGAATAAAAAGACTTCAGGAAACTAGGAAGCAAGGATGTTGATAGAAATTGTGGACCATTCACTTAAAGTATGAACACAATTAAATATATCTTAAAATTACAAGATGCAGGAAAAAAGTGAAATCTTTATGTTTTTTTTTAACCTTGCATCATCGTCTCCATATGTACTTTAGTGTCATACATTTCCATTATGACTGCATATATATGTTCCATGCAATACTTTTGATAAATGTTTTACAGTGATCAATTATAGTTACATAAACAAACAATACACTTAAACATACAAACAGCTAAAATGTTACAGGATAATGTATTGCTACTGTGATGGACTGATGCCCTGATCAGGGATTATTCCTGCCTTGTGTGCTATACTTGCTATGATAGGCTCCAGCTTCTCCACAGCCCCTCCCTGGATAAGCAGGTTAAGAAACTGGATGGATGATGGATGAACGTAATGCTAAACAAATTGAAAAAGACCTCTTTGGTAGTTGATTAGCTGATTATATTTTCCCATATTTCTTTTTAATTTCAATTTATATAATTAAGTAATGTTTAACATTTTCAATAGAGTGACTGAATGGCAATGGATTATATCATGAGTGCATTATGTATTTCTTTTTCTCTACTACCATAGATACTATTGAGGAAATAAACCTCTAATAATCTAGGGATGTATGATATGGTGACGGAGCTATTATCCAAAAAAAAAAACAACAGCCTATTATTAATTTATTATTTATTATTAAGTGGATGGAATGCAAAGTAATTTAGTCCATTTCAACTATTACAAACAAAAAAAAAATTCTATCATTAAAATTAATGCCATTTTAAAAGGCAAATTTAAATCTAAAGTTTGTAATTTATATATATATGTGTGTGTGTGTGTGTGTGTGTGTGTGTGTGTGCGTGTGTGTGTGTGTGTGTGTGTGCGTGTGTGTGTGTGTTTGAATACCTATCAAGTAATATAAAGAGTACTTGACACATGTTTCACCCTAATTGAGGATCATCAGGTGTATGCACCTTTGCTTCCCCGGACGTATGTACACCTGATGAGGGCGAAACTTGTTCCATGTACTCTTTGTATTACTTAACATGCCTATAATCTACTTCTTGCAACTGAAAGGGTATGGTAGACAAGATTTAGCTGGCAAGTGGCACGGTGGCGCAGTGGGTAGCGCTGCTGCCTCACAGTTGGGAGACCTGGGGACCTGGGTTCGCCTCCCGGGTCCTCCCTGTGTGGAGTTTGCATGTTCTCCCCGTGTCTGCGTGGGTTTCCTCTGGGCGCTCCGGTTTCCTCCCACAGTCCAAAGACATGCAGGTTAGGTGCATTGGCGATTCTAAATTGGCCCTGGTTTGTGTGTGTCCTGCGGTGGGTTGGCACCCTGCCTGGGATTGGTTCCTGTGTTGGCTGGGATTGGCTCTGGCAGACCCCTGTGTTCAGATTCAGCGGGTTGGAAAATGGATGGATGGATGGATTTAGCTGGCAGGTGACCACTCATATCTTCAGATGTATGGATATATATATATATATATATATATATTATTAAACAGACAATTTATAAGATGAAGAGTAAATCATTAACAAATCAAAAATTCTCAAAGGGCTACAGACAACTGTAAGATTAACTGCATGTAAGATCTCAGTTCCCAAGTTGTTTTTCTCCACTTTTACTTTCTAAAGTGTAACAGTCACTCTCTTTCAGCTTTGTACCTACTACAACTGACACGATCTCAAGTCTAGTGTAATCTTTTTATAACTTCTGGTGCATTCACCATGTCATTACCCAATCCTACTAATTCTGCTTTCTGCATTTTATATTTTTGCCATCGGGTTTTTCATTTTGCTTGATAATCTGCTGAGTGCAGCACCCAAGAAACAGCCACTGGGTTCTTTATATTTTACTGGCGTAATATGAGTGATTTGTCACCCAGTTGGTCGTGATTTATGTCTAGGTCTACTAACGTACATAGGTTTCTTTTTGAACTGTGTAGCAGATATTTCTAAAAAACATTGGCCAAATTCTTTTCTTGACACTTTTGCCTTTTTCTTTTGCCAGGTTTTTTCTAATACTGCCATAGTCATTTATTGTTGCCTCTGAGTTCATGTGTATTTGTTAGACTTTACTCAGACTTCATTATACAGCAGTCTTTGCACTTGGCGAACAAAACCTTCCTGTCGCTACCCTCTAACACTCGTTTGTTTAGTCCATTGATGATCTTACTTGCTACCACAGCTTTAATTTTTGACTGTAATAAAGTTGGAATGTTAGTTGAAGTTACTTAGTGATAACATACACGTAAGTGTCCAAAGATTATTTTGAAAGAATGAAAAGACCACGAGATGGTATTGAATTCAGAGGCAAAAATGCGTCAAAATCAGGAGATCAAAAAGTAACCTAAGCAACTAGGAATTGAAGGACAAGATGTTAATTAGAAAGCTTGGGCAAAACAAGAGCCAAAAATCCAAAATCAAACCTACTGCTAGAGCCTGCTTGGAAAATAAGCTAACTATGCAACACAAAATAATATCCTTCAAGGGATTACATAAACAAAACTAAAACAGTATTGAAATTAAATATTTTTAAAATTAGTCAAAAATGGAATCTACCTACCAAAAAATCATGAACTTATAAAATACATATACAGAAAGTTTTCTGTTATTACACATCCAACAACTACAAAGATCATGGGAGCTGATAGTTTTCTGCGTTCTCAAAAAATGTCCTGGGCCCAGAATTATTATACATATATAAATGAAAGACCTGAGTGTGCGTTTATGGAGCAGTCTGCTCTGCTCATACCACAGCCAATAGATGACGCATGCACTTTTACATTTTTTTGGTGCCTGAACGCACCTCATTATGAAAGATCTGTGTGCAGCAAATGCTGCCGCACAACGACAACATTGTACTAATGACACAGATGAAGGGACACAAAGTTGAAAGGAAGCAAATGCTGTAGCTCAACTATATGCAAGTGATACACCTCAGCAATGGAGGGCAAGGCTTGAAGTTTTCACAAAACCATTGTCTATCTGGAGGTATTTTTTCGAGACAAACATTAATAGGACTCACACACCAGCAATATGGCTAAAATATCACCAGTGTCTTCTTACAAAAGCCAGTGGGGCAGCAAGCACAAGTGGGTCCACATCCTCTGCCCTGGGTAATTCTTAAGAGTTAGCTGATGCCTCTCCAAGTTCATGAACATAGTAAAACCGCTAGGGAGTGTTCAGGTTGGTTTTTGTCCCAAATACCACTTGCAGCTAGTGCAATATAATTCATCATAAATCCTCCTAATCTGGATTCCAATTGAATTTGCCTATCTTAATTTGGTATGACATTCCAATTGTTGCTCAAAATTGTTATATGGTTATATCAGCACAATAGTGCATGATAAACCCCTAAAATTGAAAGATAAAACTCATTAGTTTTGCTTCCATCGTCTTCACATTGTTTAATTGAATATTAGTGTCTACACACATTCAATTTTTGTTTTGAGTCTCATTCATGCTCATCACAAGGCTGTTGTGACTGAAATGACTCATTCTTTGCACCTTGAGTTTACTGCAATGCCTACCTGAGATACCCATACTGGGTAAGATGTGCATCTCAGTGGTTTATTTGTAATATTTTTTTTACATAAAACACTGTAAGCATCAGTTAATAAAAGCTTTAATTACAACTGACTTAGTAGTCTTAGAGGAACTAAACAATAGATGCTAGATGTGATCTGGTTATGATATGCACAGTTTACTTTGCATAATATAAACAGACATGTTTACCAGAATACTTAAATAAAAAGAACCAAAATGTAAGATAGGAAGGGAAAGAGCACATAAGCGATCTAACAACATTCTCAAATCCACTTCATCCAATATAAGTTCTAAATTTTGGATATTTTAATTGTATACTGGAAAACCTTATTTTAATGTATAAACATAATAAAGAGAGCTTTTTGTACATTATGATGTATTTCACAGAGAACACAATGTCAAAGCACTTTGCATATTTATAACAATTTACAGAGGTCTAAACTCATACAGATTGAGCTCAGCCAGTTTACGTGATTTGTTCAGTGTAACTCAATGAGACAGTGATGAAATCTAAACTATGACCTTGGGGTTTCAATTCGCACTAAGAGCCATTAAACCAGTTTGCCAGCCTTTTTATAATATATTTCCAACAATAATATAATATAATATAATATAATATAATATAATATAATATAATATAATATAATATAATATAATATAATGTATTTCAGGGTGCATATTCTGGATGTGCTTAAAATTCACAGATTTCTTGTATTTATATTTGATAAGTCCTTAGTAAAATATTACTGAAGTCGATTTAAATAAATGCTACTTTTAATTTGTCGTTTATTTTCACATTCTATAATTCTATATTTAACTACGTACAGTAATCCCTCCTCCATCGCGGGCCACCCGCGAAATAAGAAAATCCGTGAAGTAGAAACCATATGTTTATATGGTTATTTTTATATTGTCATGCTTGGGTCACAGATTTGCGCAGAAACACAGGAGGTTGTAGAGAGACAGGAACGTTATTCAAACACTGCAAACAAACATTTGTCTCTTTTTCAAAAGTTTAAACTGTGCTCCATGACAAGACAGAGATGACAGTTCCGTCTCACAATTAAAAGAATGCAAACATATCTTCCTCTTCAAAGGAGTGAAGCAAACAAATCAATAGGGCTGTTTGGCTTTTAAGTATGCGAAGCACTGCGGCAGAAAGCTGTTGAAGGCGGCAGCTCACACCCCCTCCGTCAGGAGCAGGGAGAGAGAGAGAGAGAGAGAGAGAGAGAGACAGAGAAAAATCAATACGTGCCCTTTGAGCTTTTAAGTATGCGAAGCACCATGCAGCATGTCGCTTCACCAAGCAGCTGCACACAGAAGGTAGCAACGTTAAGATAATCTTTCAGCATTTTTAGACGAGCGTCCGTATCGTCTAGGTGTGTGAACAGCCCCCCTGCTCACACCCCCTGCGTCAGGATCAGAGAGAGTCAGCGCAAGAGAGAGAGAGAAAAGTAAGTTGGGTAGCTTCTCAGCCATCCGCCAATAGCGTCCCTTGTATGAAATCAACTGGGCAAACCAACTGAGGAAGCATGTACCAGAAATTAAAAGACCCATTGTCCGCAGAAATCCGCGAACCAGCAAAAAATCCGCGATATATATTTAAATATGCTTACATATAAAATCCACGATGGAGTGAAGCCGCGAAAGGCGAAGCGCGATATAGCGAGGGATTACTGTATTCTCTTTCAAAATCAACTGAACTTTATATAGATGTCTATCCCGACACACAAGTCCCATTTGTGAGATGTAAATGGTTTTCCTTTAAACATAGGTTAAGGCATTTCAGGTATCTGAAGTATTTCAAACCATATGTACACACACTCACAAGCATGCCGAAATGAAATGTAGTCTTATGTAAGCATTTTTGTTGTTTACAATAAAGATCAAGTACTCCCAAAAACATCCATTAATTTATTTAATGGATTCATGTCTTCTCCTTCAGGGACACAGGGTGCTATAACCTTTCCCATTATCACGGGACACAAGGCAGGAATTTCCATTTGAAAAGACACCAGTGGTAAATGAATAGGCAGGTCATACTATTTATACTAGATATAAACAGTATATATAAGTTTCTTTCTCAAGGATAACAAAGATTAACGGGCTATTATAAAAGTGTTGAAAAATATCATTATCTCAATAAAAACCAAGAATACTGGGTATATTAGTAAAGTTGATATAAATCATATTTCCAGCTTAGACCATGCTGAGTGTGCATAGCACATCATTTCTTACCATTATAAATGGTTGCCCAGCTGCCAAGTGGGTGCCAGAGTTAAGGGCATGGCCAAGGTAGCAAAGGGAAATGTGAGTCCCATAAAAATCCTTTGGGGCTGTAAAAGAGAGAGAGGGAGAGACAGAGAGATACAGACAAATAGATTAATAAAGAAATATGTGAAACAACTAGACATACTGGTGTGGAAAGGCAGGAGCTGCTAAGAGATGTTCTGGATGGCCATAAGCATCCTAAACTGTGTTCTGAGAAAGTGATAGGAAGAAAGTTTTGTGATTTCTACCCCTACCAAATAAATAGTAGGGTATCAGGCCTCAAAATACACACACAAAAAGTTAGACCTGTCATGGCTCATACTAGTGCAAGCCTTGTTTTTACCACTTCTTTGCTGCATTCTCTTTCTAATAACCATGAATGCGGGGGTCTTCTGCTATAATAACAGATTGGAAGACAGAGTCTTTTCCAGTCTTATCTGTAATAAAAGTTACAAGAATGATGCAGTTTATGCAGTTCCTGATATTCATACTGTAACATCTGAAATATGATCCTCTCAGCTCACTCTTTAATTATCAGCTATCTTTATTAACAACTTTACACTTACACCCCAAAAGTGTCAAATTGAACTTTATTGTCATCTCAATCATATACAAGTATACAGATAGACGATATTGCGAAGCTCAGGATCCACAGTGTAACAACATGAAGTGCAAATAATAAATTAAAAATAGAATTAAAATTAAGACTTAAATTTAAAATTAAAACACAAACAAGACAAGACATTGTGCAAAGACAAGACAAAGAAGTAAAATATAGTCAATAGATATGTAATATAATAAATAAATGAATAAATAAAATAATAGATATAAATAATAGAAATTATCAGTGTATGATAATAGTCGTTTAAGACATGTGTAAACAATGACAGGTCAGAATGTTTCACAGCAGAAGGATATCAAGAGTGTCAAAATTCTTAAAGGTCAGTCTGAGATTTTCAGTTCTTCTCTACATGCACACCAATCTTGAGAATCAAATCTCAAAAGAAGACAGAAGGATTGAATAGAATAGAATAGAATGCCTTTTATTGTCACTATACACATGTACAATGAGATTAAAAGCAGCTCCTTCAGTGCAGACATATATGTAGAGCACAACAAGTAAATAAACAAATAAACAAATGGTGCAAAAAGTTGCAAAAAAGTTCTGTGACGCTATATACATATGGAAAGAATAATAACTAATCGGGTTATTGCACATTATTTAAATACTGGAAAGAATAAATAACTATTGCACTGTTGGGTTATTACACATAATTTAAATATTGCACAATAATGATGATCATGTGCTGTGAGTAGTGGATGTTGGACCCTGAGAGTATTGATATTACACAGTGTCACACACGTGCACATGGGGAACAGCTGAAGGGCCTAGTCACTTGTAGTTCTACGCCAGGCCAGGGGGAGTGTACTGACTATCTCTCTCAGTCCCCTGCAGACCTTTCCCGGGAAATCCCGCCTCTTGCCGGCCCCAAGGATGACGTCACTTCCGACCACGAGGACGCCACTCCCAGTTCCTGCTACGATGACGTCATTTCCTTTCCAGGCCTTTAAAAGCGCCATCTTGCCTCAGTAAAGTCAGTTCTGTTCTGGACTCTGAACCATTCACATCTTGTACAGAAAATAAGCAATTTTGCAGCCGAGCATATTATACGGGTGGCTGCCCCAAATCTTTGTCATGTCTCTGACTCATTCTTCTGACAGTGGCATAGTCGGCAGGATGCAGCTTTCCCAGAAGAAACCGGGAAGGAACCTTAAAAGTACTCAGGTAGGAGAGTACCGGGGCCGTGTTTCCGGGTGGGTGGCGTGCTCAGCGGTCCGGAGTGGCACGGTGCAGGCTTCGCTCTCACCAAGGGATAATGAGCCCCTAATTCTACACAGGGAGAATGTGGAGGAGACCCACTGACGTGGGCTGGTCCCTGGGGGGAAAACGAAAAGGGCTTACTATGTTCTCTCAGAGTTGAGGACTGGGCCGCCCGTTGGGACCAAGGTCCTAGAGACATATGGGCTATCCCCAGACCAGCAGGTAAAAATACTACAGTCTTGGGAATATGATCCAGAGAGATCAACCCAGGAGCAAGCTTATGCTCTCTGGGAAACAGTGGCTCAATGGCTGAGACACTTTGAATTAAACACCAAGCAAATTGTACAGCAGGTAGCCTGCTTTATTTTGCTGCAAGGTCTTCCCAATAACTTTGCCCAACCGGTCTGGGGAGACTTCCATTCCATGGACGAGCTTATAGCTCAAATAAGACCACAGCCAGCCTCACAATCTGTGGGAGCAGAACGGTCCTCTAGTGGACTCCGTAGGGATTACGTCCCACTATATAAGTCCCTTCCATATAACCCAAAGCCTGTCCTGATGTCCCCGGGGCACGGGGTGGGCCGCTCGCGTGGGAGCGCGGAGGGATGAGGGTGGAAGGAGGGAGGATGGTTATGTGCACTTTCAAACCCCCTGGCTACTGATAATATGGGAGTGGTAATAATCAATGGCCATAAAGTTACAGCACTTCTGGATACCGGCAGCAACATCTCTGTTGTTGATTGCCGTTATGTACTACCGCGACAGGGAACGAGAAAAAAGGCCAGTATCCGGTGTGTACATGGCGATACGCGCTTATATAAAACCTCCCTGTGTGTCATCAGCTATGAGGGAATGGTAAAAAAGGTCTCCGTAGCGGTCCATCCACACCAATCTTTCCCGGTGATCCTAGGGCGAGACTGGTCTGACAGTAAATGCGGTGTACTGATATCCACGCCTCATAACTCTATAGGCCTAGTCATAGAAGGAACAAACCCGTCTCAAGCTGTTTCCACGGCGTGTAATCGGCCGGAGGAAAGAGATATGGAAGACTCCGAGGAGGACGGGGAGGTTCCTGGGCCGTTGCACATAAACACGTCATCAGCCCGGGCCTCGACGAGCCCGGAGAACTCCCCGCCCCTTGAGGTCAGACCGGACCCTCTCTCCGACTTGCAATTTCAATTCAAGGATACACCGGCGTCTTTCAGGAGAGAGCAATGGAATGACGACTCCCTGAAATTTGCTGAAAATGCAGTCATGCTTGTCAATGGCCAACGCACGCATCAGCCCATGCCTCGCGGCCCTCACTTTGTACTTGACAACGATCTGTTATATCGAGTAGCTGATCATGAGGGCGGAGTGCGGAAGTTGCTGCTAATCCCACGAACCTACCGGCGGCAGGCTTGTGAGTTGGCACAAGCCCATCTCCTGGGAGGCCATCTCGGCACCGAAAAAACTTTAGAGCGGACTAAGCTCAGATTTTATTGGCCAGGAATAAATGAGGAGGTTCGCCGTTTTTGCATTTCTTGTCCAGAATGTCAATTACGGCAAATTCCTAGGAAGGACCACACTCTTCTCATTCCCCTTCCCCTGATTGATGTTCCCTTTGAACGTATTGGGGTCGATATAGTAGGACCCCTGGAGCCCTCGGCCCGAGGACATAAATATATATTAGTCCTCGTAGATTACGCTACCCGATATCCAGAGGCAGTTCCGTTGCGCTCTGCCACTACGAAAGCCATCGCACGGGAACTAATGGGTGTATTTGCACGTGTCGGGATCCCTAAAGAAATCCTTACAACAACAACAACAACAACATTTATTTATATAGCACATTTTCATACAAAAAGTAGCTCAAAGTGCTTTACATAATGAAGAAAAGAAAAATAACAGACAAAATACAAAATTAAAATAAGACAACATTAGTTAACATAGAAAAGGAGTAAGGACCGATGGCCAGGGTGGACAGAAAAAACAAAAAAAAAAACTCCAGAAGGCTGGAGAAAAAAAATAAAATCTGTAGGGGTTCCAGGCCACGAGACCGCCCAGTCCCCTCTGGGCATTCTACCTAACATAAATGAAGTAGTCCTCTTTGTAGTTAGGGTTCTCACGGAGTCACTTGATGCTGATGGTCATACAGACTTCTGGCTTTTAATCCATCCATCATTGTTGGAACATCATGGTGCTTTGGGTAGATGGTGGTGGCACAAGCCACCACCAACAGGACACCGGAAAAGGAAACAGAAGAGAGAGTAGGGGTTAGTACAGATTTTGAATGAAT
The DNA here is from genome assembly GCF_900747795.2 of Erpetoichthys calabaricus. Lineage (NCBI taxonomy): Eukaryota > Metazoa > Chordata > Cladistia > Polypteriformes > Polypteridae > Erpetoichthys > Erpetoichthys calabaricus. Next base: position 88,199,305 of record NC_041399.2, on the reverse strand, counting down.
AGTTATTATAATGAATTGGATATACAGAGTATCAGGATTAAATTACAGTGAAGTTATGAGAAGGCCATGTTAAAATAATGTGTTTTCAGTAGTTTTTTAAAGTGCTCCACTGTATTAGCCTGGCGAATTCCTACTGGCAGGCTATTCCAGATTTTAGGTGCATAACAGCAAAGGCCGCCTCACCACTTCTTTTAAGTTTTGCTCTTGGAATTCTAAGGAGACACTCAGTTGAGGATCTGAGGTTACGATTTGGAATATAAGGTGTCAGACATTCCGATATATAAGATGGGGCGAGATTATTTAAGGCTTTATAAACCATAAGCAGAATTTTAAAGTCAATTCTGAATGACACAGGTAACCAGTGTAGTGACATCAAAACTGGAGAAATGTGTTCGGATTTTCTTTTCCTGGTAAGGATTCTAGCAGCTGCATTCTGCACTAGTTGCAAACGATTGATGTCCTTTTTGGGTAGTCCTGAGAGGAGTGCGTTACAGTAATCTAGCCGACTGAAAACAAACGCATGAACTAATTTCTCTGCATCTTTCGATGATATAAGAGGTCTAACGTTTGCTATGTTTCTTAGGTGAAAAAATAATGTCCTAGTGATCTGATTAATATGAGATTTAAAATTCAGATTGCAATCAACGGTTACCCCTAAGTTTTTTACCTCCGTTTTGACTTTTAATCCTAATGCATCTAGTTTATTTCTAATAGCCTCATTGTATCCATTATTGCCAATCACTAAGATTTCGGTTTTCTCTTTAATTTGAGAAAGTTACTATTCATCCATTCTGAGATACAGGTTAGACATTGTGTTAGCGAATCAAGAGATTCAGGGTCATCAGGTGCTATTGATAAATACAGCTGTGTGTCATCAGCATAGCTGTGGTAGCTCACGTTATGTCCCGAGATAATCTGACCTAATGGAAGCATGTAGATTGAGAAGAGCAGCGGACCCAGGATAGAGCCTTGTGGAACACCATATAGGATATCATGTGTCTTTGAGTTGTAATTACCACAACTAACAAAGAATTTTCTCCCTGCCAGGTAGGATTCAAACCAATTTAAGACGCTGCCAGAGAGGCCCACCCATTGACTAAGGCGATTCTTAAGAATATTATGATCAATGGTGTCAAATGCGGCACTCAGATCTAAGAGGATGAGAACAGATAAATGGCCTCTGTCTGCATTTACCCGCAAGTCATTTACTGCTTTAATGAGTGCAGTTTCTGTGCTGTGATTTGTTCTAAAACCTGACTGAAATTTATCAAGAATAGCATGTTTATTGAGGTGCTCATTTAACTGTATAATGACTGCCTTCTCTAAAATTTTACTTAAGAAAGGCAGGTTAGAGATGGGTCTATAATTTTCAAGAGCAGAGGGATCGAGATTATTTTTCTTAAGTAGGGGTTTAACTACCGCAGTCTTAAGACAGTCTGGGAAGACCCCCGTATCTAATGACGAATTTACTATGTCAAGAACATTATCAATAAGCACGCCCGATACTTCTTTGAAAAAATGTGTTGGTATTGGGTCAAGGGCACAGGTGGAGGGTTTCATTTGAGAAATTATTTTATGTAAATCAGGTAAATCTATCCTAGTGAAAGAATTTAATTTGTTTATTATGGAGTACTGGGGTTTAGGAGGATCCTTAGTGTTGGGGAGATATACTATATTATTTCTAATATCATTAATTTTTTGATTGAATAATACAGCGATAGCCTCACAGGTTTTACTGGAAGTACTTAGGAGGCATTCCTTTGAGTTACCTGGGTTTAACAGACGATCAATCGTCGAAAATAAGACTCTGGGATTACTAGCATTGTTATTTATAATCTTAGAGAAATAGCAGCACCTCTCAAGATGGACTGTGTTATTGTATTCTGTTATTTTAACTTTTAATATTTCATAGTCAATAGTTAGTTTAGTTTTCCTCCATTTACGCTCAGCTCTACGGCATGTTCTCTTTAAATCAGACACTCTTTGGGTCTTCCATGGTATAACAATGCTAGAAAATTTTTCAACTGTCTTTTCAGGTGCAACTAAGTCAACAGCAACCCTCACTTTAGTATTAAATCTTTCCACCTTACTATTTACATTCTCCTCGCTATTATAGTTGGCACTATAAACGGACTGATTGGTTAGAATGTTTGTAAGTTTTAAATCTGCTGATGAGTCAAAGAAGCGTTTTTTAGCAATATGCTTCTCATGAGTGTTTTCTATCATCATTTCTATATTAAAAAGTAGAAGAAAATGGTCTGATAGACCCGTATCAATGACCTGTTTTATATCAACTTTTAGTCCTTTAGTAATTACTAAGTCTAACGTATGACCTGCTTTATGTGTAGGCTGATTAACGAGCTGTCTCAAATCAAAAGAGTCCAGGAGGTTCATAAATTCTTTTACTTTTTGGTCACATTAATTATCTATATGAAAATTAAAGTCGCCGACTATTAAGAGTGTGTCATAGTTCGTAATTAAGATTGACATCAAGTCAGAGAATTCTTCAAAGAAAGATGCGTTGAATTTTGGAGGTCTATACACGGATAATACTAGAACGTGAGAATCTCCCTGAATAACAAAGGCGAGATACTCAAAGGACTTGAATTTACCAAAACTGACATTTTTACATTTTAACCTGCTTGAGTAAATGTTTGCTAGTCTGCCACCTCTCTTTCCTTGGCGATCAGCACGAGTAAAACTGTAATCCGGAGGCGCAGATTCAATTAAAACAGCTGCGCCATCTGAGCTAAGCCACGTTTCACTTGGGGGATCGCGTCATGGTGTTGGTCCCTACCTCACATTCAAAGTTGCTTGCCCATTGGCAAGGCCCGTATGAAGTTAAGGAGAGGAAAGGGCTCGTCGATTATTTGGTGAAACAACCCAATCGTCGGCTGAACGAACGGGTGTATCATGTTAATTTGCTGAAGCCATGGAAGGAGAGGGACCCAGATCCCTCCTCTGCTCAGCCCCGCTCTTTCTTTGCTCAGAGTGACCGCCTTAACTTCAGTACCGACTTGAATGCTAAACAGAGACAGGAACTTGAGACAGCGATCTTGTCCGTTCCGGAGGTAGTAAGTGAGCAACCTGGAAGGACCTCTCTGATTGCGCACGACATTGTGACAAACCCCGGAGTTGTCGTACGAGAACGCCCCTATCGTCTTCCCGAAGCAAAGAAGGCAGAAGTGGAGCTTGAGATCAAGCGCATGCTGGAGCTAGGTGTGATTGAGGAAAGTTATAGTCCCTGGTCCAGCCCGATTGTCTTGGTCAGTATGCCCAACGGGAGTTGGAGGTTTTGCAACAACTTCCGTCGACTGAATCAAGTCTCCCAATTTGACGTCTACCCAAATGCCTCGCATGGACGACCACCTCGAGAGACTTGGGCAAGCGAAGTTTTTGACCACCCTTGACATGACAAAGGGGTACTGGCAGGTTCCTTTAACGGACTCCGCGAAGGCTAAGACTGCGTTTAGCACCCCTAGTGGGCACTGGCAGTACACGGTCCTCCCATTCGGGTTACATGGGGCACCAGCAACTTTTCAGTGCTCCGGCCCCATAACGCGTTTAGTGCTGCCTATTTGTATGACGTGGTCATCTATTCCAGCACATGGAGGGATCATGTGCGGCAGGTGGAAACGGTATTGCGGACACTGACTGAAGCCGGGCTTCGAATTAACCCAAAGAAGTGTTTCTTTGGATTAAAAGAAGCCAAATAATTGGGCTACCTGGTGGGTCGTGGTACCGTCAAACCACATTGTTCCAAAGTCGATGCCATATTAAACTGGCCCCGTCCGAATACCAAGCGACAAGTGCAGGCTTTTTAGCGGGGTTAGTGGGGTACTACCGCTGGTTTGTGCCCCGGTTCTCCGAGAGAGCAGCACCCTTGACAGACCTTACAAAGAAGAGGGCCTCAAATCACGTGGTATGGACTGACAAGACGGCCGCTGCATTTTGTGACCTCAAACGGGCCCTTATATCAGCACCCATATTAAAAGCACCTAACTTTACACTTCCTTTTATACTCCAGACGGACGCTTCGGACACAGGCCTGGGGGCCGTGCTGAGCCAAAGGCGTCAATGGTGTTGAACACCCCGTCATGTACCTGAACCGGAAACTGCTGGATCGGGAGACCAAGTATGCGGCAGTGGAACGGGAGGCTCTTGCGATAAAATGGGAGATTACGCAGTTGAGGTACTACCTCTTGGGCCGTGAATTTACTCTGGTGACAGACCATGCACCCCACCAGTGATTGGCCCTTCACAAGGAGTCAAATCCGCGGGTCACTAGGTGGTTTCTTGACCTCCAACCTTATAAGTTCTCGCTTGTTCACTGGAAGGGTTCTCTCCATGCCAATGCGGATGCCCTCTCTTGAGTCCACGACCTCTCGGACAGGTCCGCCCGGCCCGATGGGTCTGGACTAAGGGGGCGGCCTTGTCACACACGTGCGCATGGGGAACAGCTGAAGGGCCTAGTCACTTGTAGTTCTACACCAGGCCAGGGGGCGGCAGAGTGTACTGACTCTCTCAGTCCTTTGCAGACCTTTCCCGGGAAATCCCGTCTCTTGTCAGCCCCAAGGATGACGTCACTTCCGACCAAGAGGACGCCACTCCCAGTTCCTGCTACGATGACGTCATTTCCTTTCCAGGCCTTTAAAACTGCCATCTTGCCTCAGTAAAGTCAGTTCTGTTCTGGACTCTGAACCATTCACATCTTGTACAGAAAACAAGCAATTTTGCAGCCGAGCATATTATACGGGTGGCTGCCCCAAACCTTTGTGATGTCTCTGACTCATTCTTCTGACAACAGTTATTATCAGTACCATTTAGATATTGGATATTGCACAGTTGATGGATAGAAGGAAGTCCTGGGGTTGGGGGGTTAGACTGTGTAGTCAGTGCATGTGTGAGTTTAGAATGGTTATGGCTTTTGGGAAAAAACTGTTCTTGAGTCTGTTTGTCCTTGTTGTGATGCACCTGTAACGCCTCCCTGAAGACAACAGGTCAAACAGATCAGAGCCGAGGTGGGAGCTGTCCTTGATGATGTTTTTTGCTCTGCTGAGGCAGCAGGAGGTGTAAATGTCCATCAGGGAGGGGAGGGGAGAGGGCAGCTGATGATCTTCTGTGCTGCCTTTATTACTCGCTGAAGCCTCTCCCTGTCTGCCATGGTGCAGCTACCGTACCATACTGTGATACAGTACATCAGCAGGCTCTCGATGGACGAGCAGTAGAAGGTCAGTAGCAGGTTGGAGTCCAGGTTGTGCTTTCTGAGGACCCTCAGGAAGTGTAACCGCTGCTGAGCCTTCTTGATGACTGCTGTGATGTTGTCTGTCCAGGAGATGTCAGCTGAGATAAGGACTCCGAGAAACCGGAAGGTATGGACCCTCTCCACACACTCACTGTTGATGTAAAGAGGGGCTAAGTCCATGCTGTGCCTCCTGAAGTCGACAATGATCTCCTTGGTTTTCCTGGTGTTCAGAGCCAGATTGTTCTTTGAACACCAGGCTGCCAACTTCAGGACCTCCTCTCTGTAAGCTGCCTTGTCTCCCTTTGAGATGAGTCTGCCCACTGTGGTGTCATCAGCAAACTTGATGATGAGGTTGTTGTTGTGGGCCAGACTGCAGTCGTGGGTGTAGAGACAGTACAGAAGGGGGCTCAGCACACAGCCTTGTGGGGTACAGTTCAGTGTGCGAATGGAGGAGTGGTGGGGGCTGAGTCTCACAGTCTGGAGCCAGTTGGTAAGAAAGTCATGTGAGAGGGGGGAGGCCAAGAGTGACCAGTTTGGTGATGAATAGCATTGATCTGCCCATCTCTAGCACATATCACACTGAATGAATTTTTCTATGATTTTAAGATTAACATTTATTTACATAGACTGAAAAAATCTCACAGTTTTAGACAGTCACAGTGCACACCCATTTCTGTTAGTTGTATAGCCTTGCAGCAACTTAGCGCTCTTAACACTCCCTAGTAATTGTACTCTGGTTCGATTTACATGTAGGAGGAAGCAAGTCATAGTAGTGGGATCTTTAGTCAATGAGCACTTAACAGTAAGCACAATTTGTACAATGCCAAAAAGCAATGAACAACAAAGAAAATGAATGGAATTAATTTATTCTTAATATATAATCTTATTCAATCTGTGTAAACCATGCAATAATTTATCTGAAAATTATATATTGTTACCCACTTTTCCAGAACAAATTTATCCAAAATATAGATCAGGTATTGAGCCCTAATTGTCAATAATGTCATGTAGCTGTGGACTTTCTATGTCATATATTTTGGCATTGTCTTAAATTAAGGTAATCTTGGAGACAATATTTGCTTAATTGTCAGATAGTGTTCATAAAGCATGATTTGCAGAGTATTAAATTTACAATTTGGCAGAAATGTATTAATTATTCAGAAATAAATTTTTGGGCTCCTGTTCAAATGTTTGTTTATCTGCTGGTGTTTTAATTAACATGAGGAACTATACGAGGTGTTTGGAAGCCAAATAGATATCTGCACTGGGTAAGATCAAGGTTTTAAGTGTTGATTATGTTTACTATATCTTAAATTTATCTCTAATTTGTTTCTTTTATGTCTGGGCTGATTTTCTCCATATAGAAATGTGTTTTTGATTGTTTTGTTATAATAAAATAAAACTAAAAAAAAGGTATCATGAAAAAAGTGAGACTTTTAGACTGTGTAGTTTTGGAGAGGCTCATTGAACTTTGGAACCAGCATGTTTCTGTTGGATGTTTCATGTGGTGATCTTTTTATTATAGTGTGCTCCAAGTTGATTGGTTGCCAAATGAGGCAACTTCACAATACTTGTATGGCATTGTGATTAAAAAGTTGCAAGGGAATTGTATAATCAGTCACCTCCTGTGATTCCTAGATATACAATACGATACCCTCAGAGGCAACAAGATTCACCAACTACAGTTATTTAAAACTAGAATCCCCGAAGCCTACGAAAAAACTCGCAATCCTGGCCCACCTTAAATTCCTTCGCACTTCTCCATCAGTGTCTTTTGTTTTGTAAATGTGTTGATCAGCACAAGGAGCAAGCAGCCTGCTATCCCAGTCAACCCCCCCAAAGAGACGGAGCTCAACTCAGCCAAAAACTCAAGCTCAAGTCAAGGCTTCTTATCTGTGTGTGGTGTGCCTGGGGTTGTACAGGGTAAATAATACAGTATATCGTTATTTGGAATACAAGCATTTCACGTGTGTTCCGTGTCTACAAAGATCTGGGTAAGTGTAGGATGCGAGAAATGCAAGAAATGCTGAACACATACCTAAACCAGAAACGTTTTCCATGTTAACTTAATAGTGACATGAAGTGTATAATGTGTGAAGACTTTAGTCCAAATATCAAATAAACATGTGCGCTTTTATTCTTGAATATAACCAAAGTAAATACAGTATATATATACTGTATATATTATTAGTATAACATGGAAAAAATTTCTTCTTTAGGTATGTGTTCAGCATTTCTTGCATTTCCTTTCATACTACACTTACCCAGATCTTTGTAGACACGGAAAACACACATGAAATGCTTGTATTCCAAATAATGACATACTATATTATTTATGCTATACAACTCCAGGCACCTCACACACAGATAAGGAGCCTTGGCTTGAGCTGGGAGAACTTTTTGCCCGAGTTGAGCTCCGTCAAGGTGGGGGATGGGATAGCAAGCTGCTTACTGCTTGTGCTGATTGACACATTTACAAAACAAAAGACGCTGATGGAGAGGAGCGAAAGGATTTAAGGTGGGCCGGGATTACGAGTTTTTTCATAGGCTTCAGGGGTTCAAGTATTAATGTGACATGTACTCTAACTCGAAGTCATGTTCAGTACTGTAGTGTTTCCATGGCTTTATTCACTCTGCACAAAGATAATGTGTAAACTCTACATTTATAGCAGATGTAGATGAGAGTCTTACTTGATAGAGTCATAAGGCAGTAGCACAAATCTCTTTGCCACAATGTCACTTACTATACAGTATATCTAAATTTATGTCTGTTAACACGTATTTATGAGCCTAGTTCTTCAATATACAGATACCTTGCTTTGGAAATAGTTACCCAATTTGTTTTTATAAAAGAAATTTGACATATTGATATTTTGCATAGTATCTAGGAAATACAACTTCTGCCACAAAACAAATAAAGCATTAATCTAGAGAACTATTGCAATATTTTAAAATGGCAATTGACCAAATTAAACTTATTATTATTTCTATTGTTTACTTTTTAGGTCTATATAATGATGTCTACAGTAAACATTACTGTATTTCCATCTGGTAAGAACTGTGCATATAGCAAGTGTACTTTGTGTATTAAAAAAATGATGAACTGAGTGCTATTTAAAAAGTTTTTGTATGTTTCAGTAAAATTCATTTTACAAGAATGTACATTAACAACAAGATATTTCTCAAATAATATTAATTCCAAAAAAATACATTTTCTCCACAAATTGAAACAGTTTGGTATAAATTGTGAACAAAATACAGCTATTTTTGTTTTTGCCATCATTCTTGCTGTCTCCATTATTCAGCAAATCTTACCAATGTATTTTGTCTTTCTCTTTCCTGTTTGGTTATCTGTTATTTCTCATTCCATGCATGACTGTGGCCATGTTTGTATTAGTCTCAGCATCCTCTTGCTGGCATATGACAATCAGAGAGAGCATTTTGTAAGATCACTCTTCTTTGGTATTGTTAAATACATTATTGGCTATGTTTTTCAAGTTCCATGCTCTGTTTTCTTTCATTTTCTTTTATTCTCCTCTGAGATCTTTTTTTATCTATCAGTTTCTTCCCTTTTTGCAGTGAATAGATTAGAATTTCTATAAACAATGTATTTTTCTGTATTTTTAAAAGTTCTGGTTCACAAATCTCATGCTTATTTTTATTTATCCTCACATGTTAAATCCAGATATATTAAAGCCAATGTAGTTCTTAACTCATTTCCAGTTTAGTTTTACTGCTGATGATAAGCCAGTTGTTGACAGAGAATTTGCCCATTAACTGAATACACGTTGCCATATTGATTTTAAAAGCCTCTTTGGAATGCTTTTCATTACAGTCTTGAAAATGTGAATTTTTAAAATTTTGTTATTCAATTGCTGGAAGTGCAATAAGAGGCAGATGATGCAAGACATCCTCTAAATTTTGTGCACACTTCATTATCTGAAACTAGCAATTTCAGATAAACCATGCTGGTGAAGTGACCATATTCAAAGTATACACATATACTGTATATAAAAGATAACAAATAAACAGGCAGTTCATTCCTCCACATGATAGGTAGCGGTGTCCCTCCATGCTGATCCCCGTTGAAGTGAGAGGGCGCTTGCTAGGGGAAACTACCCTGGCTTCCATACGACCTGGAAATGTCCCGGATGACCACTACTGTGACACTGGAAGCACTTCCTCAGGGAGTCAGATTTGGGAGGAGACTGAAGACACTCAAAAGATGGAGATAAAGAGCCTTCACATGATGTATAATTGTGGCCTGTTGGCTGAGCACACTTGGAGAGGTATTTGGTGCAATAATAAAAGTTTTTGATCATAGGACTGAGTTGAGTGACATTGTGTCTGTGGTTTGGACTCAGTGGTAAATATATATATGTGATACGGTACCTGCCAAATAATACAAAGAGTACACAACACATGTTTTACCTTAATTGAGGATGAACAGGTCTACACATCTCTGCTTCCCCTTATGCGGATCGAGGCTCTAACATTGCATTACAGCAGCTGGTTCACTTACTTGACAGGATGAACATCGGAGTATTAAACTCATAGGTCTGAATCACAATCTGATTAATTGGATGGTTACTTACCAGGGTTTGTGGTTGGTCATCCAGGTGACAAATATCTGCCACGTCCTCTCAGTTGCATACTTGCATTCATGGTTTTAAGCTACAGAAATAAAACTATAAAGTAAACAATTATTTGTTTGGAGAAGTTTAAGAAAAGATTAAAAAAAAACTCAATAATTCTTCAGTTGCATCTCTTTTTCTGTCCTCTCAGATTTAATAAAATTCAAGGGCATCTTCTTTAGAGCTGCTGTCTTCGACACTGGTGGAAATGCTGTGTTTGAGGCAGACATGAAAGACAGAAACGCCCCAGCCTGGAAAAAGATGTTTGCACTAAAGAAGGAAGTACATTCTTATTACCATGAGATACGATTCTTGCATATTAAGGCAGTTGAAATGCAACTAATCCCACAACCTTCTACCAAGTCAAATTCCTGTAAATCAAGTATTGGCAAGTAAAAGTGATTCTGATTTCGGAGCAGACATTTTTATGGTCAGAAGCCTTTTTTAACACTAACCTCCTGTAGTAACTTTTTATGACAAGCTAGAGGAGCAGTGACCTTACTTTAACCTCAGGCTACAGGGGTCTACGAAGTATATTTTGAACAAAAGATTGCAATGTCCCATACCTGCAGCCAATGGGCACCATACTCTCCTGGAGCATCTCGTAGTTCATAACCGAGATGAACCTATGACAAGTGAAGAGAAAGAATCACTTGCTAAGTGTCCAATCAGTGAAATTTGTTAAGTGAAAAAAGTACAGCACAATAAATAAGTAAAACCTTTTTTAAAATCACCAATAAATGAAGTTCCAGAAGGTAAAATCACTCAAACAGATGAACAACAGCATAAAGCGTCACCATCAGTATGTTAAATATTTTTAGTGCAGCAAAAACAGTTCTTTCTTTCCCAGACAAGTGGCCACATAACAGTCCTGCACTCTGCGCTTTTACTGCCCTTCCATCTTTTGGGCTCTCTGTGGGATATTAGGCAAAGACCCCAGCAACTTTGCACTCAGTTTCATCACTACATTGCCTCCATAGAATCCCACCACAAACTAACCCTTTCCGTTTCAGCTATCTATCCTTCATTGCTCATTCATAAGTAAATCAATAGGTCCAAATCCCAGCTCTTGAGTCATGGCTTCAGTGATCCAGGACACCAACACCATCCTTTGCATTCTTACTATGTCCTCCTCTCTCCCTGAGCTTTCCTCCTGCTTACTACTCCATCTGTTCCTCCTGTTCCCCATCTGCCAGCATTCAGCCTTCATGTTAAACATGAAAGGCTAATCACCGCCTGCCCCGTCAGTTACAATGACGCACAGAGTTGCGCACCAATTAGCCCTAGTCGGACAAGTTCAGCTCACTTATCGTGTTTAGCACAAGACACGGGGTATGACATGGATCATAGTTTATGAAAGGATGTAATAAAAGAAATGTTTTGATGAAAGATTATACTTGAGATGCAGCTGTCTACAGGATATAAATATAGTGCCAAAATTCTGTACTAATATAAAACTTTTGAAAGGTCCTAATGTCAAGTTGATCTGCATGTTAAATAATGTATATTTCAGGGATGGTGGAAACTATTGTCTTAATATTCTTCTATTTAGGAGTTATGGATCTCCCATGAAGTAGAATCTTTAGTTATAGATTTACTGGCTTTGACCTTTAAAAGAAATTACAAGTAACACTAAGGGAACTTAATCTCTGCCGCTCATGGAATTACAGGTACAGCAACTAAGCAATAGTTCAATTTTTTCTCTCCAGTTAGCTGGATTGTGAAAATGTTGTGTTGGCAGCAAAAATTCTAATGTGCTAATATCACTTGAAAAATAAATCCATATTCATAAAAGTGAAAATTACAAAAAAATCATTCTCTTTTAAAATATAAAGTAATAAGATACATGAAATATAAAACTGAGTCAATGGGAGAGGAAACCGAGTTCTGCAGATTTGGGCAATAATTTTGCTTACACTGTCAGATTTCTGCCAGTGCCTGGTGCCTAATTGGAGGAGGGCATCTATAGTTTAAGTACATTTCTTTTAAATGAATATTGTGTATATTAAAATAAAAAATATGTCACTCTAAAAGAAATCATTTCGACTGAACCTTGTCATAAAGCAAAATTTAATCAATTGGAAGCACATTTTGCTGTTCTATTCATTTCATAATTTTAAATTCAAATTCTACAACAAAAAGAGGTTACAATTAATCTTATGATTTAAAGTCTATTTAAAATAAAGCACAAATAATAACACACATACAACTATCAAAATATGTTCTGTTATATTAAGAGAAGCCCAATGATATTTTATGCATTATGGTTTGATTTGCTTTGGAGGCTAAATATGGGATAATTTCAGCTATAAATACCTCTGGAACAACTGCTGAAAAAAACAGAATGGAAGAAGATAAAACAGAAGACATATTAATCATGGGCAAGTATTATATACAGAAACGTTGCCAATGAATGCTAATAGTGATCAAAAAGCACCATGTTAAAAAAATAAAATAGTTTTCAAGAACTTTCACTTGTTATGTAGAACATACCGCAAACCACTTTAATATATTTCTCCTACTTTACAATTTGATACAGTATACACTCAACAGCCACAACATTAAAACCACTGACAGGTGAAGTGAATAACAATGATTGTCTCTTTACAATGGCACGTGTCAAAGAGTGAATAGTCAGTTCTTGAAGATGATGTGTTGGAAGTGGGAAGAATAGGCAAACATAAATATCAGAGCAACTTTGACAAGGACCAAATTGCAATGGATTTGGAGAGCATCTCCAAAACAGCAGGCCTTGTGGGGTGGGAGTATGCAGTGGTCCAAAGAAGGACAACTGGTGGACCGGCAATTGGGTCATGGGTGCCCATGGCTCATTAGTGCACATGGGGAGTGAAGGCTAGCCTCTTTGGTCTAATCTCACAGAAGAGCTACCATATCACAAATTGCTGAAATAGTTAATGCTTTCCATGAGAGAAAAACACAGTTCATCGCAGCTTAATGCATATGGGCCTGTTTAGCCGCACACAAATCAGAGTGCCCATGCTAACCTGTGTCCACCGTCGAAAAAAGGGCACATGAGCTGAGCATCAGAATTGGACCATGGAACAACAGTAGAAGATGGCCTGGTCTGATGAATCATGTTTTCTTTTAGATCATGTGAACAGTCGAGTGAATGTGTACCATTTACCTTGGGAACAGATGGCAGCAGGATGCACTATGGGAAGAAGGAAAGCCAGCGGAGGCAGTATGATGCTCTGGACATTGCTCTGCTGGGAAACCTTGGGTCCCAGCATTCATGTGGATGTTACTTTGACAAGTACCACCTACTTGTTGCAGACCACATACACCCCTTCATGGCAATGGTATTCCCTGATGGCAGTGGCCTCTTTCAGCAGGTTAATGCGCCACAACACATTGTAAAAATTGTTCAGGAATGGTTTGAGGAGCATAACAAAGATGTTCAATGTGTTAACTTGGCTTCCAAATTCCTCAGATCCCAATCTGATTGAGCATCTGTTGGATGTGTTGGAAAAAACACACCTTGCAACTTACAGGACTTAAAAGATCTGCTGCTAACACATTGGTGCCAGATACCAGTGGTCACATTAGAGTTCTTGAGGAGTCCATGCCTCAGCTAGTCCGAGCTGTTTTGGCAACACGAGGAGGACCTACACAATATTAGCCAATATTAGGGTTCTTTCTTCATGAAAGGCATGAACACACAAACACATGTCTGAAAAAACACCTTTTTCACTAACTTTGCTGTATGCTCTTTATAATGCATGCCACTCAGGTTAGTGAAAGAAATTGTGCTGATTTACTTGCTTGGTTATCAATATGTTATGATGCTAAGGCACAGATCAGTGTTGTGTTTAGAATATCTAACTATTGTGCATTAAGTGAGTGGAATGGCAGGTGTAATTGTGTTGCCCTATGCTTTTCACATAGCTGAAAAAATGGGCATCTATAGTCATACCCGAGTGATTCAAGTGAGAGGCGGGAGAGATACAGACAAAAAAGCTTCTGAAGAAAAATGCAGAAGCTGCTTATCATGCAGTATATGTCCCAATTCATAGGAATAGTTCAATCAATCAGTCTTTATCCATTTGTGCAACCCCATTTCTGGTACCACTTGTCACCTGTCTTCACAAGAGTTGCACAAATAAAACTTAAAAAACTTCTTTAAATATTGTCTTTATTCTTGAACTTGGAGCCTTTCAAAACAAAAGTCAAATTTGTCCACTTATGTCTTTCTGATATTAAAAGAATTCAAAGACTTCCTATAGAGAGCTGTCCCACTGCAGAAGGGTGAATCTGTAGTACGCACAAGCCAAGCATCTCAGACGGGTAAAGCACGACTGCATCACACCATCAATCACTTCTAAAGGTTTTTGTTACCATGAGGTATTAGTTTTGTGCAAAGCCAGAGCTGATTCTGCGCTTGTTAAACTGCTATCTGTGTGAAAGCTTGTTTTCTCTGTAACTGTACCAGCCAATTATATCAAGTGAACACACAGCTCAATACGTAACAATAGCTCATTTTATTTAATGTGCAATTTATTCATGTATTCATTTTTATAATTATAGCAGTTTTACTAGTCTTTGAGAGACATAAAAGTATATGTCTTATTTTAGTACGTACATATAACAGTACAACTAAACTTAAACTCTTTAAGTCTAAAGAATGATCTCAATGTTATCCTTGGTTCATTCTGTATGATTCTTAGTAATGGAATTATGATGCTGATTGTGAGGTATCTTAGGGGAATACTCTTAGCAAATGACTTATAGGTGAAATTTTAACTGTCTCTTCTACCTTACCTACTACCAAATCATGTATGGACCAATATCTAAACATGTTGTCTATTAAATCAAGATAATTATAATGTCCTAGCAGTACACGACTGTAGACTTTTTATTTGATCTCTTTGACCTGAACCAAGACTGTTTCCCCTGTCCTTATGCCAAGTATTACCTGTGAAGGACTGACCATTTTTAACTTAGAACTTTGCTTCCATGTCTCTAATTGTGCATGAATAAATAAGAAGGGTGCATCTCTATGTTAAAGACATATGACTTGCAGTAAGGGCTATAATTAATACACCCACAAGTGATTGCAGACATATTTTTGATTAAAATAGCAAAATGTCTCTTGGTTATGGTGTATGATTTCAGCTAAGAAATGTATGAAAATGTAGCTGAATATAACACACCAGAATGCATATTTCAGAATTAATCCAAACTCCTTTGAATATACAAAAAAATCCTAGTTTTATTGCAAGAAATCTAAAGTCTAAAAACAGGCTTTTCCAGCTAGGATTAAGATAGGAAGGCTTCTTTGATTTTCCCAAAGGTTGTGCATAGGAAAAATACTATGATGAAGAATAAATACCAAATAAAATTATCAAGCATGGTTCCAATGTAGTCATGCTCTGGCATTTAGCTTTATTTATAAACAAACTATAAGTTATTATATAATTAATTATGTGTTTATTGAAAAGATTAAAATTCAAAACAAGGTTACAGAAATAAGACATTGGGGTGAGTCATTTTAGAGAGTATTAAACTGCACATAATGTCTTCTATGCTACAACAGTTAATAACAGATTTTTTTTTCAGACCATATTTATATGGAATTGATGAAATAGGTTTTGAGAGTCAAGTTCACCAAGAGTAACCTTAACTGCTTATATTTATGTATGGTTTGAAAAAATAAGCCCTTTAAAACTATCAATGGCATGAAAACCAGATGTCCGACATTCACTTTCCGAAAATAATTTCCTGAAACCTAACTGAAAGCTGGCAGTGATAAAATGAAGCAGAAATCCATTAAAATGTGGCAGAGTAAATACAAGTACTAAGTGAGAAAATTTTTTTTGCAGTTCATCTGGTCTCTTTTCTGTTACAGATGTCAGACAATTGGAGTGAATCCCTGAAATGTATTGTATTTGGGATGAAAGGACTGTATGCACAAACAAAATGAAAATTAATTAGAATTAATTTAGGCATCTGTTAGCCTTTTGAGTTATTTTCATTGACATTGTTTACCTTGGTCAGATATTTCAGTTTGTAGGTTGGCACACTGAACACATCAGACAGTCATAAATATACTAATTTGTTTTTTCATATCTGTGTTACTATTTATTGTTTGGCATTCACGTCCTAATGTCATTTGCAAGTAAACATATATATTTGTATGTTTCTATATACATATTGAATGATGTATTTATATAAGGATTGTGAGTTTTGTTTTTTTTTTGCATATAATTTTGTGTTATATTATAAAAGTATTTTGGGTTCATAATGTATAGGACACTGGGCTAATAAGTGGAAAGGCATTTTTATAAGAATGAATTAAATTGTCCATTTAAAAGTACAGTTCACCCATATCACCCAAACAGTGACATAAAACTTTCCTCTCCCACATCTTCACTTACCATCTGAATACATTATCAGAAAAGCTTTTTCATAAATCAAATAAACTTTGATATTCTGAATCTGTACTGCATCTTATTTCTGAGTTTTGGGGCTTTTCTATGAATTCACCAGGCTACGGTACCTTTTGTTGGCCTTTTTTCTTTTTTCTACAAGCCTATTGTTTTTCTTCACGTGACTGTTCCTTGTTTAACATTTAAAGGTTCATACCAATAAATGTTCCTCGGTTGCTAAGTCTCCATGACAAAGTTGTGGCATCTTTCTGCTAAGGCTTATTGGTGTCATATAGGGACTAGCAACATTAATAATGTTTCACTGGCTAGCCCCCCAATATAGTATCAGCTAAAATAAACCTTCTTAAATTATTTTCAATTTATTGATTGATATAGAATTATAAGAATAGCTTAAAGAAAATATACACCACTTGTTTTGTTATAATTCACACTGCTGTTAAGTGGAAATATCCATCCATCCATCCATTATCCAACTCGCTATATCCTATCTACAGGGTCACGAGGGTCTGCTGGAGCCAGTCCCAGTCAGCACAGGGCGCAAGGCAGGAACAAACCCTGGGCAGGGCGCCAGCCCACTGCAGTAAGTGAAAATACTTAACTAAAAAATGTTGCACTTTTAATTTACATTCAAGAAATAAAATAAAAATGTAATGAGCTATTCAAAGAAGACACATTCGGAAGTAGAATATTAATATGTACAAGTAACTCACACTTTGTTTTAGAAATTTATCAACAAATTTCAAAAATATTTGGAAAAATATATATAATATTCAATGGTAAAGGTTAAGTTATTCATTATAATTGCTTTATTCAGTATGTTCAAGACAAATACTTCAATGGCAGCCATTAAATGCAACAAGTGTAATTATTAACAATGATAAAAACAATCTTGTAATAATACTACTATGTTTGTATCAAAGAAATGTTCAAAAGTTCAAGTAAATTGCCACATGTAAATAGTACAATGTAATTTTCACTTGCATCTTTCCTCTGAATAGTGATAATAATATAATGACATCAAAAAGACCCACACAAAGCATACATAGACAGAATTCTTTCTTTCAGTGAAACATTAAAGACTTCATTTATGACCTCAGTTAATAAAACATGAAATAGCAGATGTCTTATAGGCATTAACTGCTCCTTATGCCATTCATTGAAATAGAGAAAAAAGATTTATGTGATGGATGCTGCAGGAAATCTACTGGTGGTTTACTTATTATCACGATGAAAGCGGATGTAGAGGTTATTAAGCTCATCTGGGAAATTCGAAATATATGAGACTGAACAAGATTTTACTTTGCAATCTATAGTCTTTGAAAGGTAAAAA
The DNA here is from genome assembly GCF_900747795.2 of Erpetoichthys calabaricus. Taxonomy (NCBI): domain Eukaryota; kingdom Metazoa; phylum Chordata; class Cladistia; order Polypteriformes; family Polypteridae; genus Erpetoichthys; species Erpetoichthys calabaricus. The sequence goes on along the minus strand of NC_041399.2, from coordinate 88,181,689 downwards.
TATCATAAAAAGGAGTTGGCTATCAAAAAGAATTTCAACATTTTATTTACTTTTCTTTACAACTTAAGTAGGCCCTTAAGTAAGAATGCTGCCTAATATTATAAGGTTTTATGCATTAGATGGGTGTTGTTTGATTTTAATGTTTACATGTTGTGAACACTAGTGTTGTGTTACACCCAGAGATTTACCCCTGGCTTGTAGAGTAAATTCTCACTGTGGATTCTGTTCCTGAGGATTAGCCTATTCACTATTATAAAACTGTAACCAATTTCTCTTACCTGGGGTCTAAACTCACCTATTCGTGGTCATGCACAACAGAAAAAAATTCAGAGAGCCATATCATGTATTAGTGACACATGAGATTCAACAATAACAGGTCCTTGATATCCTTAGAAGTCCAGAGCTGTGCTATACTGAATGGATCAAGATGTGTCTACCGGGTGCTGAGAGGTATGGGTAAGTCATTAAACTCCATTTGTGATGGGGACCGGGACTTGCAATTGCTCCTTGTGAGCAAGAATTCTCAGTAAGTGTAGGTCATAAGTTTGCACTGATTAAGTCCCTGCCCTTTGTACATATCACCCATTGCTTCTACTGACTGGTAATTTAGTGAGTTCCTTGGATCAGTCCAGCCGTGGATGCTCATGGCTTCTGGCCAAGCACCGAGAAGACAATTGAACTTGACTATAGGAAAAGTAAAACTCATAACAAAGTTTCTGTAAGTGAACCTGTGAAACAACCATTACCAAGCCTTGAGGGGCAAGACTGAAGGGTTAGTGTGTCTGCCCAACCCAGTTTTCCCCCTGCCAGTCCTCCTCCAGAGGCAGTGTTGTACCCTAATCCCATTTTTCTCATAAGATCAATGCTACAGTATCTGCGGTTTCTGTATCTGCAGGGTTTTTCATTAACTTAACCCCCTGTAGATAACAGGAATTTACTTTTTTAATTTATTTTTATTCTTGCCTTTGTTATTTTTTTTCAGAATTTAATGGCGTTTCCATTTTGCTTTTTGTTGCCATTCTTTGTACTTTGTAAGCGAAACCCATGGATGCTGCTGGATCCGCCCTCTGGCTTTATGTTGCAATCGGAAAGAAGCGGATCATTGAGCTTGTAAAGGAGTCTTGTGAGTATTGCTGTTTCTTTGGAGTTTCTGTTTTTTTTTTTTTTTGCAAATTATTTACTTACATTCTGGACTTCAGTCCTTCGATAGTGTACTAGGACTACAGTTCACCTTGGATTGACTATTTTGGCAAATTGCTTTTTGATCTTTTGAGAATTTTCTTATTTTTTTCAAAGATTTATTGGTTCTTGACATCATACACCGAACCTCTTTTTTTCTTTTTCTTGTCTTGAATGACTACCTTGATAGACTTCAATCTACCATCTGACCACCACAGGGGGAGTCTCTGGCCTGTGAGCAGTTCTGGATTATAATAAAGGTATAATATACACCACAGAGACCATAGTGTTGTTGTCAGTAGTATATTGGTGTGAAGGCATTATGATTTTTTTTTACATTAGTCCATTTAGAAGAGATGTTAGAGAACACTAATAGGCTTGGAACCGTGCATTCACTGTCACAGAGGTGAATACTAGCCTTGAGCAGCAAATCCATGGCCTTTTTTCAGAATCCATTTTGACTCAAGTATATAGAAATTGCACATCCAAAACCTGCTTTGGCAGGGGCAATGTATTAGTTGCCTGTGATATGTATTTTAGTGTTTTTTTGAAAAGATGGGACAGAATATTTATCTGTAGAAAATGCTAATTTCTAATTCCCCACAAAATATCGCTGAGAAAAATTGTTTAGTCCATAGTAAAGCATTTGGGCACAGGCCAATCCTGTGAACCTCTGTGTAGTGCACAACGTAGTTAGATTTGTGATGAATTTTCTGTACCTGTTCTTTGGTCCCAGACTGTTGCTAATATATGTTTGCTTAGAACTTTTGCCTCTTTATTTCAATTTTGGTGAGAGGAAGCATTTTGCCTATAATAGTTAATTTTCTTTTTAGGTTGTTTCCTTTGTTTTGGAACTCTTTGATGCAAAGATTTAAGAAGATGTTGAAATGAAGAATTGTTTTTGCATATCCAAAAAACAGCAAGCTTCTCATGCCTCTGAAAAATCAGTATTCATGACCCCACAATCTGAAAGAAACTAGGCAAAAATGGGCTTCATTAGAGAGGGCAAGGGAAAAACTATTAAACCAGAAGAGCAATTCTCATTTGCAAGGAGTTATCTGGATGATCCTCAAGCATTTGGAATGAGTGTTATGTGGACAGATGGGACAAAAGTGGATCTTTTTGGATGACATGTGTCCTATTATGTCAGATGTAAAGGAAGTGCTAAAATTGAAAACAAACTCACTCGGAGTAATATGAGTGATATTTGAAATTGATTGGGCATAATTTCTGGGCTTCAGCAATCCAGAGATTAGGTGCATAAAGTGAATGTGTACAACGCTGACCTAATTTGTAATATATTTTCACTCCATCATTCAGAAATTTCTTCCAATGACCAGTCCCACATCAGCTGGTATAAATAGCAATAATTCCATCTCTGATGATTAGTATGGGCTGTTAAAAACTAATGACCAAGGGAGGAGAAAACTAAGGAGACTACACACAGGAAAAGCAATGGGACTGGATGGAGTTAGTCCCCTTGTATCTAAAGCCTATGCTAGCCAACTTTGTGGTATCTTCTGATAACTGTTCAGTCTATCTTCAAGGCCCCAGAAAGTGCCGCTAGAAAAGATCATGCATTTTTTCGGTTCCAAACAAGGTAGGCACCTCTTCACCAAATGACTATAGACCATTGACCCTTATATCCCACATCATGAAGAGCTTCGAGAGGCTAGTCCTGGACTATATGAGTCCTCATGTGAAAGACAACTTGGACCAACTGCAATTTGCCTATTGGAAACATATTTGAGTGTAAAATGCAATTATCTGTCTAATCCATAAGGTTTATTCCCATCTGGACAAAGCTGGCAAAATTGTTGAGATTATGCTTTTTGGATTTTTCCAGTGCCTCCAGTATTATCCAACCATCCCTATTAAAGAGTAACCTCCAGCATATACAGATGGATGAGCCTACAGTGTCCTGGATAATGGACTATCCAGCAGAGCACATGTTTTGATCAATTCTTAAGTGTAGTAGGGTGATTACTTTTTCACAAAGTGCCAGTAGGGGTTGTAGAACTTGCTTATTAAACAAATTAAGTTAAGTATTAAAAATGTTCACTCTGGTTTCCTTTATCTGATATTAGATTTTGGTTGAAGACCTAAAAATTTTTATTGTTTAATATTTACAATAACTGAGGAAATAAGGAAGAAGGGGGAAAAGTAATTCATGACCCTGAAAGTCTATATTGGATTAAAATTAATGTACAGTTTCATGACTAAATAATTATTTTGAATTTCAACTAATCAGCTAATTTATTCACATGAGTTAAATTGCCCTCTGGAGTAGTCTAAAATGCTACATATCTATGTCAATTAGAAGCCCCTAAGTCTTCTGCTGTGCTCGTTCTGTTAACTGCTTGCTTCGTGCTGTGAAAACTGTAGTATTATGCTGTGTTTCCAACATCAGCCAATATTGGAGAAGGAGTGATAAGTTTAAATTAAGAGGTTTAAATAAGCTAATGGTTATTTTAATTAAAGATAACATTAAATGATTAAGAGCAAATCTGTATCAAAACAGTAAGATTCTATAACTCTGAGTAATCACAGTTCCTCAAGTCTAGCTTAAAGCCTGTGTTTGCCCTAACCTGAATAAAGAGTTTAATTAAAAAAGAATAACTGGATACGAATGGATATTCACAATTAAATGTATAACTATTGGATAAAATCCTTAAAGAAAACTATGACAGAAAACTTCAATACTGACTACAGTATATTAGTTGTATTGTACATTCATACTGCTTATTGTGTACACTGGGAAGTGGATAAAGGACTGCCAGACAGTGGTTTCAATGAACAAGAGGTAATGAGAAATGGAATAAGAAAGAAAAGACTGCATTTATATAAGAAACATTTATATAGGAAAAAGGATTAGATGCAAGCATCTAAAATGTTAAATTAACTTTACAAATAAATGCACACAGCACAATATAAAATTTTAGTAGATCAGAAGAATCTCTGAAAGTTTAATTCAAACAGAATAATACTACACCTAAATGTACTCTTAAGGCTCCAGGTTCCTACCACAGTACAAAGACACAATCATAAACTGATCAGTAAATTCAATTTGGCTTGGGTGGGTGTATTGATGTACATATGTCCTCACAGGTGGCGCAGTGGTAGTGCTGCTGCTTTGCAGTAAGGAGACTGTGGAAGATTGTGGGTTCGCTTCCCGGTTCCTCCCTGTGTGGATAGCGCTTTGAGTACTGAGAAAAGCGCTATATAAATGTAATGAATTATTATTATTATTATATATACCCTGTTACGTGTAGTATTAGAATATTAGAACACTCTAGACGAGAACAGGCCATTCAGTACCAAACAAAGCTTGCCAGTCCTAACCACTGATTTTTTTCCAAAAAAACATCAAGTCGAGTTTTGAAAGTCCCAAACGTCTTACTGTCTACCACACTACTTGGTAGCTTATTCCAAGTGTCTATCATTCTTTTTGTAAAGAAAAACTTCCTAATGTTTGTGTGAAATTTACCCTTAACAAGTTTCCAACTGTGTCCCTGTGTTCTTGATGAACTCATTTTAAAATAACAGTCTTCGATCCACTGGACTAATTCCCTTCATAATTTTAAACACTTCAATCATGTCACCTCTTAATCTTCTTTTTTCGATACTATTATGAGAAGAAGATGGCGCCGACTGTTGTGGCTGGCCGTCTGCTCGTCTCGCTAGTCCATGTTTTAACTTGGTTTTTATGTTTTAGTTTATCCCAATGGCCACTGTCCTAAGATCGTGAGTCTTTACTTAACATATTTTCTGGCTTGCTTTCCTCTCAATTTTCATCTCCTGATGGGATTTTTGTGAACCTCCGCCTTTGTTTTATTCATCTCCTGACTTCTTCACTTGGACACCGGTGTTCACCTGTATCAGTGTGTTGAATGCCCCTCGGAGACGCAAACGCACCTGCCGCCGTCGTGGAAAAAGAGCTGGAATTGCTGTTAAACAACGCCGACTCAAGTCCCAGAGCTTTGATTCCCGATGCCTGCGAGTCGTCTATGACCCATCTTCTCCTGCACAGGACTCCATCCCTGGTTCATGGTTGCTGAACACTGGATTTAAGTTCTCCATTTCAAGGTGGCATCACTCCTCCTCGGTGAGCTCTCGAGCAGTAAACGCTGCTAATCTCAGCACGCTCACTCGTGCTCATCCTGCAACGAGCTCTTCTACCTCTATCAAGGCTGCTCTCTTGAACGTGAGATCAGTGTCTAATAAAACCTTTATTCTGCAAGACTTTATTACCTCAAATAATCTGGATTTCTTTTTCATCACTGAAACCTGGATTTTAAATTGTGACTCTTCATGTTTTACTGACTTGGTACCATCAGGTTACTCATTTTTAAACTCTCCGCGGCTGACTCGTCATGGTGGGGGCATTGCCACTGTTTTTAAAAGTATGTTCTTGTGTCAGAGCCTTACAAAGGGTCCGTTTAGCAGCTGTGAACTGCATCTTTTCAAAGTGTGCAGCTCCCCTTCTTTGTTGTTTGCCATGGTTTATAGACCTCCTGTATTTAATGATACCTTCATTTCTGAATTCTCTGATCTCCTGGCTGATATTACCCTCTCCCATGACAAAGTATTTATTGTTGGTGATTTTAACATTCACGTTTGTTGTCAATCGAAACCTTTGGTTAGTGACTTTTTATCACTATTGGACTCATTTGATTTTATCCAGCATATTAATACGCCAACTCACTCTCTCGGTCACACCCTTGATCTCGTTCTTACTCGTGATATTTCAGTTAATAATATTGATTTATGTGATGTTTCTTTCACTGATCACTTTTCTATAATGATGGATAGGAATATTACAGTTGATGTCCCGACTACTAGCTGTCCCCCACGCTGCTCGCGCTTTTTAAATTCTTCTATTATGTCCGATTTTAAAACCAAATTCTCTAGTCTTGATGTGCATGTCCAAAATAATGGTATCGATGATTCTGTCTTAAAATTTAATTCTTCTTGTAAAACGGTTTTAGACTCAATTGGTCCGCCCAAGATACACAGTAATAAGGGAAGACCTGCTCCCTGGCTAAATGAAACTATGCGATCACTGCACCGTGCCTGTCGAGCTTCTGAATGGCGTTGGAAAAAAGATGGACTGATTGTTTCTAAACAGGACTTCTCTATTCAACTTCCAGGCAGCTGTTAAGAAATCTAAACATGATTTCTTTGCTGATTTAGTATCCCGTCATTCTAAGAATCCTAGGGTCTTATTTAATTCAATTAATGCGGCCATTCACCCTCATTCTGTGATGGGATTAAATAGCACTGTTCATTCATGTGAGCAGTTTCTATCATTCTTTGTCAGCAAAATTGATACTATCTGCTGTGGCTTTGTTCAAACTGGCTATAAACTTCCTACTGTTAAACAGGGCATTGTCTTAGAATCCTTTGATCATAGTCTCACTTTCACAGTTAAAAAAGAACTATTGACACCCTTAAACCAGCTCCCAGCCCTCTCGATATAGTACCACCACGCCTGTTAGTGGAAGCCTTTGATGTTTTGGGCCCATCTTTACTAGCCATTATCAAAGATTCTATAAGTACGGGGGTTGTGCCCTCATTTTTTAAACATGCGGTTCATCCCTGTCTAAAAAAGGCAGAATTACATCCTGGAGTTTTAGCCAATTTTCGCCCAGTTTCCCAACTGCCATTCTGGCTAAAATTCTAGAAAGAATTATTTATAATTAATTGGTCGATCACCTTAACTCCAATAATTTATTTGAGATCTACCAATCTGGCTTTAGGCGTTTTCATGGTGTTGAAACGGCCCTCCTGAAAGTATTCAATGACATCTCTATTATTACGGACTCAGGTGACACGGCAGTCCTTCTCGTCCTTGACCTGTCCGCTGCCTTTGACACTATTGACCATGAGATATTGCTGATGTGACTTGAACATCTTGTTGGGCTTAAAGGGGCTGATCTTAACTGGTTCAGGTCATATTTAACTGGTAGACACTTTTCAGTGACTTTAAATTCCTCTTTTTCGTCTACTGCTCCTCTTAAATATGGTGTTCCTCTGGGATCCATTTTGGGTCCTATTTTATTCTCTATGTACCTTCATCCTATTGGAGCTATTTTTAGGAAATTTAACATTTCGTTTCACTGCTATGCTGATGACACACAGGTTTATATTCCTGTCTGCAACTCTGCAATAAATCAACTCCACAACTGTCTTTCTGAACTAAGATCCTGGATGGCTAATAATTTTCTTGATCTGAATCAAAATAAAAAGGAGGTGCTTATAATGGGTCCATCAGCTAACGCCCAAATTGGTCTTGGACTTCTCAGCTCTTTCTCTGTCTTTTGCAAACCTCAAGTCCGCAATCTTGGTGTAATTTTTGACAGTAACCTCTCTTTTGAGAAACAAGTAAATTCTGTAGTCAAGAGTTGCCTTTTCCAGCTTCGTCTATTAGGTAAGACCAAGCCTTTTTCATCTTCTAGAAATCTTGAGAAAGCTACTCATGCTTTTATGTTTTCTCGCCTTGATTACTGCAACTCGCTGTATTCTGGGATTAGCAAATCCTTTACTCACAGGTTACAGTTGGTCCAGAATGCTGCCACTCGCTTTCTGGTTGGGGCAAGAAAGTATGACTCTGTTTCTCTATTTTAGCTTCTTTACACTGGCTGCCTGTCAGTTTTTGAATTGATTTTAAAATCTTGTTGCTAGTTTTTAAATCTTTACATGGGCTTGCTCCTGCCTATTTATCTGAATTGTGTGTTTTACACCAGCCATCCAAAGTGCTTAGATCTTCTGGTCAGTTGTCTCTTGTTGTCCCTCGTACCAAGTGTAAAACTATGGGGGACAGGGCTTTTGCAGCTGCTGCTCCTCACCTGTGGAACTCTTTACTTCATCACATAAAGGAGTCGTCTACAATTGAACTGTTTAAAACAAGATTAAAGACTCATTTCTATTCACTTGCATTCCGTGACCTTCAGTAATACTGATGGTTTCCTCATTGTGATTATATAACATCACTTCTATTTATTATTTATTTTATTTTTATTTATGTTCATCCATCCATCCATCCATCCATTTTCCAACCCGCTGAATCCGAACACAGGGTCATGGGGGTCTGCTGGAGCCAATCCCAGCCAACACAGAGCACAAGGCAGGAACCAATCCTGGGCAGGGTGCCAACCCACCGCAGTATTTATGTTCATATATTTTTATTTCTATTTGTTATTTATGTTACTTGTTTGTTTTTCATTTATTCTATTATTGCCACAGCATTCCTATGTTGTTTTAAATGTGCTATACAGTAATCCCTCGCTATATCGCGCGTCGCCTTTCGCAGCTTCACTCCATCGTGGATTTTATATGTAAGCATATTTAAATATATATCGCGGATTTTTCGCTGCTTCGCGGGTTTCTGCGGACAATGGGTCTTTTAATTTCTGGTACATGCTTCCTCAGTTGGTTTGCCCAGTTGATTTCATACAAGGGACGCTATTGGCAGATGGCTGAGAAGCTACCCAGCTTACTTTTCTCTTTCTCTTGCTCTGACTTTCTCTGATCCTGACGTAGGGGGATTGAGCAGGGGGGCTGTTCGCACACCTAGACGATACGGATGCTCGTCTAAAAATGCTGAAAGATTATCTTCACGTTGCTATCTTTTGTGCAGCTGCTTCCTGAAATGACATGCTGCACGGTGCTTCGCATACTTAAAAGCTCGAAGGGCACGTATTGATTTTTGCTTGCTTGTTTTTCTCTGTCTCTCTCTCTCTCTTTCTGTGCTCTTGAAGGAGGGGGTGTGAGCTGCCGCCTTCAACAGCTTTGTGCCGCGGTGCTTCGCATACTTAAAAGCCAAACAGCCCTATTGATTTTCTTCTGCCTTTATGACAGTCTCTGCTCCTGACTCCTTTGAAGAGGAAGATATGTTTGCATTCTTTTAATTGTGAGATGGAACTGTCATCTGTCTTGTCATGGAGCACAGTTTAAACTTTTGAAAAAGAGACAAATGTTTGTTTGCAGTGTTTGAATAACATTCCTGTCTCTCTACAACCTCCTGTGTTTCTGCGCAAATCTGTGACCCAAGCATGACAATATAAAAATAACCATATAAACATATGGTTTCTACTTCGCGGATTTTCTCTTTTCGTGGGTGGCTCTGGAAAGCAACCCCCGCGATGGAGGAGGGATTACTGTATAAATAAATTGACATTCTTTTGCTTAAACTGTATACGCTCAGCTCTTTTAATCTTTCCTCATAATTCAACCCCTGTAGCCCTGGAATCAGTCTAGTCACTCTTCTCTGCACCTTTTCTAGTGCTGCTATGTCCTTTTTGTAGCCTGGAGACCAAAACTGCACACAGTACTCAAGATGAGGCCTCACCAGTGCATTATAAAGGTTGAACATAACCTCCTTGGACTTGTACTCCACACATCATGCTATATAACCTAACATTCTGTTTGTCTTCTTAATGGCTTCTGAACACTGTCGGGAAGTCGATAGCTTAGAGTCCACTATGACTCCTAAATCCTTCTCATAAGGTGTACTCTTGATTTTCCGACCACCCATTGTGTATTCAAACCTCACATTTTTACTTCCTATGTGTAATACTTTACATTTACTGACATTAAATTTCATCTGCCAGGGGTTTGATTTGTTTTTAATTTGTTTGGTTATAAATTGATCTGTTTGTATGGAATGATTACAATAAAAATTAATAAAATATAAAAAAAAAAAAAAAAAAAAAATTCATCTGCCACAAATCTGCCCAAGCCTGTATGCTATCGAAGTCCTTCTGTAAAGATTTAATGGATTCCAAATTATCTGCTAATCCTCCTATCTTGGTATCATCTGCAAACTTAACCAGCTTGCTACTTATATTCCTATCTAAATCATTTATACATATTAAAAATAGAAGCGGCCCTAGCACTGACCCCTGTGGAACACCACTCTTAACATCGGCCAGTTCTGATGAAGTTCCTCGCACCATCACCCTCTGCTTCCTGTGTCTGAGCCAATTCTGCACCCATCTAAAAACATCACCCTGAACTCCCACTTCTTTTAATTTGATGCCCAACCCCTCATGTGGCACCTTATCAAATGCTTTCTGAAAGTCCGGATAAATAATATCATATGCTCCACTTTGATCGTATCCTTTTGTTGCCTCCTCATAGAATTCTAGCATGTTAGTAAAACATGACCTCCCTCTTCTGAACCCATGCTGACTGTTCAGAATAACTCCTGCCCTTGCCAGGTGTTGCTCAATCTTATCCTTAATAATTCCTTCCATTAATTTTCCTGTGATGCATGTTAAGCTTACTGGCCTATAGTTGCTTGGATCTGCCCTGTCATCCTTTTTATATAATGGGATGATATTTGCCATTTTCCAGTCCTTCGGAAACTCTCCAGTGCACAGTGACTTCCTAAAAATATGTGTCAAGGGTTTATATATGTACTCGCTAGCCTCCTTAAGAACTCGAGTGTAAATATTATCTGGTCCTGGTGATTTGTTTGATTTCAGCTATTTAATCTGAGCAGCACTTCTCCCTCTACAATTTCCAGATCCCTCAGTACCTCCATGTAGTCCTGTATACCTCTGGGAGGTTATCCACTTGCTCACTTGTAAACACCTCAGAAAAATATAAGTTTAGGGCAGCCGCTATTACACTGTCTGTATCTTTCAATTCCCCTTTAATATTTCTGATGCACTTGACCTCCTCCTTGACTGTTCTTTTACTACTAAAATATTGAAAGAATCTCTTAGGATCGTCTTTCGCCTTATCTGCTATATTCCTCTCCAACTGTATTTTAGCCTCCCTGATATCCTTCTTAATGGTTGCCCTCATGTTCACATACACTCTACTATTCACTTTGCAGTTATTAGTCTTATATGCCTTATAAAGCATTTTTTTCCTTTGCAACTTCTTTTTTAAATCTTTATTAATCCACAGTGGAGTTTTTTTAGTTTCCTATTAATTCCAAATTTAGGTATGTATCTGTCCTGCATTACATGTAAAACTTTTTTAAACCTGTTCCACTGCTCCTCGACTGTCTCCACACTTAAAAGCTTATCCCAGTGTATCCTACTTAAGACATTGTCGCATCTGCTCAAAATTAGCCCTACCAAAGTTCAACTTAACAATTTTAGTCTTTGCATCTGCACTCTTATAAAATACTGAGAATTGTATTACATTATGGTCACTTGACCCTAGTGGATCAATCACATCTACACCCTCAATTCTATCCTAATTATTACAGAATACTAAATCCAGACTGACTTCACCCCTTGTTGGTGCTTTAACATGCTGGGTTAAAAAACAGTCACTGATTACTTCTAAAAAATCCTGCTCTTGTGCTCCTCCATCTGCAAGGTTATCCCAGTTAATATTTGGATAATTGAAGTCCCCCATGACTATAATATCTCCCTGTAAACTTGCCTTTTTGAAATTACTAAAAAGATGTGTGTTGAACCACCATATAGTATTGGTTCCTGATTTATACTGCTGGGATGGACTCCACATTCATGCAAGTCTAATAGATTTATGGTTCTAATATAGATAAGTATAAGTCAATAAATGTCTTGGTTCCTTGGTAAATTTCTTTCAAATATTGTTTCCAATTTTTGCAAGGTAATGTGTGTGTTTTGCTCATTTGTCACATTAATTGATTATTAGAAAGAGATAAGGTAGGCAGATATATCAGGAAAAATGCAGAAAGTAAGATTGTTAAAGAAGAGAAGATTGAAATGTTAAATCATTCAAGTAAATGTTACAGATTAAAGAAAAATTGTGAAACAAAAACAGCAATAAATGTATCAGCACCAACATATTAATATCGGCTAGATGAATACTTTTTACATCACTTGTTTATTTTTTAACTTGAATGGATATGGATATTATTTTTATAATAATTTTTAGAGTGTTTCATGGATAATTCTTATACCAATCATGTTTTATAGCTCCATGGTTATAATGAATGGCTGAATAATAATATAAAGCCAACACTCAATTACAACAGTATGAGGTTAAAGGTTAAATGCCAAAAAAACAAAAACAAAAGAATGTCATCAGAATGGTTGATTTATTTACATACATTAAGAAAAAGAAAGGTGCTTGTGGAAAAGCACAAAATATACCACAGATATAAAATAAACCCTTTGGTAAAAGGATACCTTTCTAAAGGTCTGTCTACAAGATGGGTGAACTCACCCAATATTCCACCATCTAAAATGACATCTTAACATCTTTAATATTCTCTTTCTCTCTCGATCACTCACCACACCATCTCCCTGCCAGATTAAGACCTTGCCACTGTCTCAACTCGTAGATCAAGGCTCACCAATGTAGTGGTAGTAAAGTGGCTTAATACCCCAACCCAGAACTACTTCCAGATCAATTCCTTGCAAGTTTCTGGGGTATTTATTGTCTCCATCAAAGTCCAGTGGCTCAAATTACTGGGTTCCCCCTGGCAAGCTAAGGTCTCCCAGCATTTTTCAGGCCTAATATTTGTTAAACAGCCAGGCCGTCTTTTCCTCTCTGACCCCAAATCTTTTAGAGAACACTTCAAGGATAGTGGAAACACATCTAAACTCTGTATATCTTTTTTAATATTGTTGTGCTCTTTGGAGTTATTACTTTCATGGCACAAAGAAATTTAGGCGAAATTATTTTCTTCAATGGAGTACATTCCTTATTGTATTGCCTGTGGATCTGCTAATGGGTGCTTAAAGCAGTGGGGGAGTATAGTTTCCCCTAAAAGATTCTTATCCACATTCATGTCATCGTGGATGCTCCTCTTGCTTATAAAAAGTTTGTTTCCCTTTGTTTCCTCTGCCACTACCTTCCCAGACCAGCATCTTGTTACTATATATATATATATATATATATAGTATATAGGCACACAATATATATAGGCACACAAACACACACATACACCCATATATATAGTTTACAGAGCACAAAGTAAGTAAACAAGAACAATTCAGATGGAGATTATTTATTCAATAGAGTATATTCAAAGTTTCACCTGTCAGCAGTAAAATGTGAAACTCAAAAAGATATTTGACAGGCATGCCAGTAATGAGTATAAAGATGAATGCACATTGTCACATTATATTTCAGATACAGTGTTTGGTGAAAAAAAAGTAACATAAAGGCCAAACTAAGGGAGGAATGCCAGCTAATACCCAAAGTTAACAAAGTTGTTGTTCATCAAGAAAAATATGAAATAAGTACTATATCAAAAATGTAAAAAACAATGGTGAGACTCCTAAAAGGAAGATAGATTGAAAATACAATCAGAGGTTTAAATTGTATAGATGCACTAATTACTGAAAGCCAAGTTAGGTTGCTCATGTGCTTTAAATGTGTTAGTGATTTCACTCTTTATGGGTTGCTTGTTGAGTCAAAGAATCATTACTTAACCCAACAGTGACAGTGGAGGCTGTGATGTTAACTGTAAAAGATTTCAGAGGTACAAAAAAATTAACACTAGAATCCCTGAAGCATAAGAAAAAACTTGTAATGCCGGGCCACTTTAAATTCCTTCGCCCCTCTCCATTAGTGTCTTTTGTTTTACAAATGTGTCAATCAGCACAAGTAGCAAGCAGGCTGAAAAAGACATTGAGTTAGGGTACGATGCTGACACGACTCCTTGAGTGGTGAGCTGCTCTTATTGTTACTATTATACTATAAAAACATACACTTGATTTGAGTCTGTAACAGCCAGTGTAAATTTATGGTACTTGTAAAGGTTAGCATTTTTTTTTATTCAGTTTTATTCTCTCAGTCACATTCACGCTCACCCTGATCTAATACTGCTGTTTTCAAATAAAGACGTGCTATGGCAGAGGTGAACTCAGATGATGATGAGGGTTCTGCATCGGATAAAGAGAACAGAAGCCCTTTCCGCAACAAACGTCCACTCACACATAAGAACAACACAGATGCACCAGGCGTAAAGGTGAAAGATGTCACCGTTTGGATGCAGCAAAAGGTCAGGCATCCTCCTTCCAGTCAATCTGCCACATGCATGTCCTTCAATGAAACAGCAGTGCATGCTGAGCTTGCCAAGGTATCATGCAAAGTTCTGTTTGTGATTATGTTTTGTGATGGTCTTTATATAAAAACATTTATACTTTAGTTAAATAAAAGCCAGATCAAATGTTATTTACCTTGATTTATTTACTTATTTTCCTACAGTGTAAAGTCACAAGTAGACTGCTGAGCTTCCTGTGTTTAATTGACACGGGCATGCTAACAAAGTACATGTGCAATGCCACTCCTTATTCAGGAAGAGATCAATTATGAAAAGTGCAATGGAAGCTTCCACCTGCAGCTATAGACACATTAGTACTCTTGCGACTCTCCACGCTAGTGTTTAGATATGGCAGTGCCATGCTGACACTTCAGTATGCAAGTAATGATACGAGAATGCAGTCAGACTTCTGTTTTTGGGCACATGCACCATCAAATCTAAACACTAGATCAAAACATAATACAGTACAGCCAAGGTATTACTGGTGTTGCTAATGGCTACTGCTGCTTGAAATGACTGACTTTTGTTTTATTATTCACATATCACTACAAAGCCCAGCTTTCATCAGCCATTCTTTAAGTACCCTAATGATCAACTCCCTTAGCTTGTCCTTAATCAGTTATGTTAAAATGATAATTAGTTATAAAAGAAATTGCATTTGGACCACTGAAAACTGTTATTCTGCTCACTTAGGTTGCAAAGTACTGGTAACCCTAAAGATCAGTTCTGGATTAAAAAATTACCAAAATAAAACATCTTTCTCAAAATGTCAGTGTTACTGTTTTTTGTCCTTCTTTTTAAATTGAAGGTTATTCATGTGACAGACAGCCAAGAAACAGAAGATTTCATTCAAAGGTGTCTATTACCATCTTGAGTGAAGAGGCAAACAGGATCTAACCAGTACAGAAAGAGAATTGGAAGGCCCAGATGCACAACTGCATAAGAGAATAAGTACATTAGAATCTGTAGTTTGAGAAACAAATGCTGTACTGGTTCTCAATTGGCCTCTTCCTTAAATACATGCCAAGTGCCATCTGCACTATAGAAAAGATGGTTCCAGGATGCCACCATTATATAGTTTTCCTCTCATCTTCCATCCAATGTCTGTGTTCTTTTGCCCATTTCTTTTTATTTGCCAGTTAAATATATGGGGTTTTCTTTGAAACTCGGCCTCTCAGGCATGATCCCGGAGTCGTCTTTTCACTGTTACAGGTGACACTGCTATTTGGTGTGCATTGAAGGAAGAAGCCAACTGAGGACCTGTAGGGCATTTGATTTTCAGGTTAGTTTATGCTAAAATAATGAGTATTCACCCTTGATTTAATTACTGAAACAGATTTTCTAATACTGGCAAACAGATCATTCCAGAATGTGGATGCCCTATGGCTAAAGGTCCTGCCTTGCTTGTTAGTTTATTTAATCTTTGAGTTTTAGGGAGGTCCCCATCTAGAGATCAAAATGCAAGTCTTAGTCTCTAGGCAATAACAGGTTCTGTAAATTAAGGGGGCTAAATTATTTACCACTTTGTACTGTGTCTAGAGGAGGATTTTAAAATCTGTTCTAAACTTAAATGAAATTTAGTGAATTTAAGAATCTGAGTTGTATGGTCATACAATTTAAATAATGATCCTTACCATTCTATTCTGAATTAACTAGAGTGCAGTAAGTGACCATGTTGAAATGCAAGAATGGAAAAGAACACAGCAGTCAATTCTGCTTAAAAGAAATAGATGAAGCAGTTTTTCAGTATCTTTTAATTTTGCAGTATTTTTAATTTAAGGATGCAAATTTGAGATATTAAGTATCCATCATTCACGTTCTGAACCCACCTATTGCATTATAGGGTTAAAGAGAGCTGTCACTGAAACCTTAAAAAGGAGCTGTTGAAACAAATCCCATAAATAATTAATCTAAACATTTAATTGTATTTCCATTAACCATTTTTATTATACAGTGAAGGTTATTAGCCTGTCAAAGCAGCAATGAGCATAAGGCAGGAATCTCCAATAAACTACATACTAACATTAACTGGGCACTTATATGAACCCATATTCGTTAGGCTGTGAGGTAGTAACATTTAACAACTTGTTCTGCCAAGCAACCAAATCATTTATAATACAGGAAATATGAAAAGAAACAATTATGGAACAAAATCAGGCCAGGACAGTATAAATATTCTACAATAATTTGATTGTCTGAAAGACGGAGGAAACAGATACAGTATATAAAAGATGATGAAAATATGAGTCTTTGTTTACTGATAGTTCAGGGATGCACAAAATGCCTAAACAGTTATATATACTAATTAAACCTAAGAAAAATACTGGAAGCCAGATTTTGAAAAATCAATATCACACCCAAAAGGCAAGCAACCACTCCATGATAATTACTCAATGTAAATTCCTTCTGCAGTTTTTATTCTAAAGCATATAGTTATTTTGGTTGGTAATTATGAATCTGTCTAAATATAGAGAATGATTGCTTAATCCCTTATGACTCTTCCCTCTAAATTTCTCTAGTTTAGCAGCAATTAGTTACAAAAGCATTATCTCCGTTAACATTTTTCATGATTCCACCATGAAATATTGGCAAGTCATTCTTCATTTTAGACACAAAGGCTGGAGAAATTGCTACTCCTGAGAAATTTGTTGCTCCGTTATGAGGTATGTTTAGTACAACTGGGACTCCTTGCAAAGGTCCTTCATTTAAACAATCACTTTTGCCAGGCTGCGCTTGAAACGTATATTGTGTCTGCCTTTAGGGTAAAGTGTATAGCCACATATGTAATCCTTTGTGTACTGATCTGGGAAATCAAAGAAACTGGAACGCATGTTTTTTACAGAAAGGTGGAAAAATGATGGTACAAGTGAAATATACTCCAGACATTATATTTTAATATTTATTCTCTAAAAACATCAACATCCAAATGACACACAGTCGGCCTGACCGTTAGGTTAGTAAACTTAGTATCCATTTTGATTAGTTTGTCACTCTGCATTAAAATCAATACTGTGACTAATTTTCTGACCAATAATCATCTTGCAACTTTGCAACTCTGCATAGAAGTTTTGAAAATAAAAGAAATGTATTATAATTAAATCTCTCCCAGTCTTCAACATCAACAACATTTATTTCAAAAGCAGGTTTTCATGCAAAGAATGTAACTTAAAGTGCCAAAAAATACAGTGTCAAAATAAGAAAAATTAAAAACAGATATGAATAGAATGAATAAATGGCATACCAAAATTAGTACATAAGAATAAATCAATATACACTTACATAACACAAATACACTGCCTGGCCAAAAAAAAGTCGCCACCTGGATTTAACTAAGCAAATAGGTACGAGCCTCCTATTGGATAATTACTGCATGGGCGATTATCTTTCAGCTGGCAGCAAGTTATTTAACCCCAACTGGTGCAATGAGTTGCTTCTCATTTCTTGCAAAAGCAGAGGTGAGTATTAAAATAAGGAACAACAAACAAGCAAAGCTAATACAGACGGAAACAGTACATTAATGTTGCGGCTATGAATACGCAAGATTTGAAAGTGAGCCAGGAGGAGAATGAAGCTGGAAAAATGGTCAAAACTAGGAGATCAATAATGATGAGCATCTAAGCCAACACGTGAGACAAAAATTTGTGGTCAAAAAACAAGAGCTAAGGTCAATATTACCAGGAATCAAAGATAGAAAAGTTAGTAAAGCAATAAGAGATTTGGGGTTTGAATCCACAGCTCAGATCAGAAAGTTTACAAAATGATAGACAAAATGGTCCAAAACAAATTTTATAATTTATAATTATGACAAAAATAAATAGAGAAATCTGGACACTAGAATTATATTGAGTGACCCAAAAACCTTCAAAACAAGTGTATACCCAAACTTGATACAGAATCATCTATAAAACTAAGAAAAAGGAACAAACTCCTAACATTTTGTAAGCAGGGGTCAAAAACAGAATAATCAATATCAAAAATGAGGGATACAAACCAGAAGACATGAAATAACCTCAGTGCCGAAGCAGCAATATTAACAATTGCTTCTCCTTAAATACTGCAGCTCTCCTCCAAAAAAAAAAAAAGGGACAGGGCAGAGGGCATATCCATACATTTACATAAAAAATACAAAAAATCACATAGATTAATGTTATGATGCAGACATGTTTCATTTTTATCTCAAGTGTGTCTTCATTTAATTTAGCCTTTTCGTTAAGCTTAAATGTTTTATAACTATTGTTATTTAATATACAGTAGTAATTATTTTCATGTTTCTTTTGTTATATGCCTTATCCTTTATATTTTAAAGCTAGAAGACTAGGGACCCCTGTTACTGCTCCCAGCAGTACTTAAAGGCCAGAAGCCCCTCGACAGCTGCTTTAACATTGTTATTCTTCATGTTTTGTTTTTTTTTTGTTCTACTTGCTTTTCCTTATCTTATCAGATACATTTTTTCAGTTTCTGAATATTCAGACTCTGTTTAAGGTACAAATTCTGTGATTTTTGGATTTGTTTTGTTAACTTTTGGCATGATTCTTGTTGGCAATATCTGTTTTGATTACTTTTGTTTTCTTTTTTGTTTCTTAAAGTTTCTCTCTTTTTGTTAATAAATCAGAAATAGCGCTTAATGTAAAGTTTCAATAATATTAAAAAAAAATACCTTTGCAAAAGAAAAGAAATTTAAACTAACATATTCTAAACATGGCTTCCCTTTTTCTTCATAATTCATGTTAAAAAATCTATTATATCCAATACTGTCCTTTCCCACAAAAAAAGCTTGACATTGGTACCAGCAAGTGATTTCAAACTCCATATTATAGAAGCATCCCATATGGTATATCTGAGGAGCAGGTTTTTAAGTATATAATTTTCTATAACTTGAAAGGCACCTGCATGTTCTTTATACAATATTTACAATCTTGGACTGCTGAGACTTACATGGCCGAGCATAGTAAAAACACTTGTACAGTATCTGGCTGTATGCTGTTGAAAATATCATCCTTTTTCTTACCTGGCCATATCAATGACAGTGCTGAAAAATTGGACGAGTCCCTTTGCTTTTACTTTATTCCCCTCTATATATTTTATATGTCCACTACTAACTGACATGCCACTTGTTTTGAGGGCCACTGAACTAGAAAATGCATGAATTCACACTGCCTGATTTAGAACATGTCTCCTGCATTTCAAGGTAGTGAATTCTTATTTTTGTTTAGTACTTAAATGTTATGTTGTGAATTTCTCCTTTAGACCAAAGCTGTGTTAAAAAGGAAAGCAGTGTTAAAATCCTCAAATGAAAGGTAGTTCACAAGTCACTGAACTCTGAATGAAATTTCTATTACTGGCTCAGACATACTGTTCAGAGTCTGTGATGATTAACACCATTTCACAAACAAGGACAAGCAAAATGACTATATTCCATATAGTGAAAACTGCGATTTGGCTTAATTTAGGCTTTGTTTTGCTTTTTTTTAGCTTTCACTTGAAATTCCTGTTATCACAAGATACTGAATTGGTGATCTATTTTCATATATCTACATAAGCTACAAACAATTTTATTTCATTTTATTAATTTCATTTTCCTTTCCAAGGATTACTGGCATACAATGCAAAGGAACAAGCCTTATATAATTTACCCTTTTTTTGGCTGAAACCCATTGTTATAATAAAATGCCACAAAATTAAAACTAGGTCCCCATCATGCTGCCAAAACAGCTCTGATCCATAGAGTAGTGGCATGAACTCCACAAGACCTCTGAAAGTAACCTGGCACCAAGATATTAGCAGCAGATTCTTTAAGTCCTGTAAGTTGCAATGTAGTCTCACCATGGACCAAACTTGTTTATCTAGCAGACTTGGATTAAGATGTGGGGAATTTGGTGGCCAAGTCAACACCTTGAACTCTTTGTTATTTTCCTCAAACCATTCTAGAACAGTGTTTGCAGTGTGGCAGGACACATTATTCTGCTACAACAGGCCAATGCCATTAGGGAATACTGTTGCCATGAAGGATGTAAGTGGTCTGCAAAAATCTTTAGGTAATTAGAATTTACATGAATGTCAGGACCTAAAGTTTCACAACACAACATTGCACAGAGCATCATACCCAACATTTCAAATGATCAAAAAGAAAATGGGATTCCTCAGACCAGGCCACCTACCTCAATTGCTCCATGTTCCAGTTCTGATGCTCGCATGCCCATTTTAGGCGCTTTCAGGAGGGGGATGGGGTCAGCATTTGACCAATCTGCAGTTACGCAGCTCCATAAGTAGTAAGCTGTAATGCATTATGTGTTCTGGCACTTTTCTCTAATACCCAGCATCAAATTTTTCTCTGCTACAGTAGCACTTCTATGGGAAAGGACCAGATGGGATAGGCTTCACTCCCTATGTGCATCAGTGAGCCTTGGGCGCCCACATTCCTGTCACTGGTTTACCAGTTGTCTTTCCCTAGGCAACTTTTGGAAGGCACTAACAACTGCATACTAGGAACATTCCTCAAGACTTGACAATTTGGAGATGTTCTGACCCAGTCATCTAGCCTTCACAATTTGGCCCTTTTCAAAGTCGCTATAATCCTTACACTTGCCCATTTTTCCTGCTTCAAGCACATCATCTTCAAAGACTCACTATGCACATGTTGCCTAATATATCCCACCTCTTGGTGGGTGCCACTGTATTGAGATAATCAATGTTATTCACTTCACCTGTCAGTGGTTTTAATGTTGGGACTGATTGGTATATATACATACATGTTTTGTTTTATTATTTTACAGTATTTTTTCAGTAGAAATGTCATTTAACATTGAACATCACAAATTTGGTTTTACTTTCATTTTTATTTTTAATTCTGAGCTTGCATTTTGTACCAGTTTTTTAATAACTGTGGCTGTCTTAGCTATTGTTTCTATGGTTGTTATTATGTGATGGTGGCTATGATGTATTATATTGTTTCCTGCTGCTATCTAAGACTCTTTTCATGTCATCAACATTTTTAAATCAAAAAGTTAAAAACTTTCACAAGTAAACACAAAGCTCTTTATCAACAAAATTTTGCCGTCTGTATGGAAAAGATTAAACACGACTTGCATAGATGGTCAACCCTTCATCTCACTCTAGCTGGAAGAATTAACGTTGTTAAGATGAATATCCTTCCTAAGCTTCTTTTTTTATTTCAAAACATTCCAATATACATCAATAAATCATTTTTTAAGCAATTAGACTCATCCATAACCTAATTTATTTCGAACTCAAAACATTCACGTATCCGAAGAGTGGCCCTACAAACACCTCAGGCAGAAGGTGGCATGGCTCTACCTAATTTTCAGTTTTATTACTGGGCAGCAAACATGCAAGCTATAAGAACCTGGACACAAATAGATGAACATACACAGGCTTGGTCCGCAATAGAAGTAAAATCCTGCAGTACTTCTTTATATTCCCTGCTCTGCGCTCCAATAAATGCAAGTTATCACCAATATACTAATAACCCAATTGTGCTTCACTCACTCAGAATATGGAACCAATGTAGAAAGCAATTTAAGATGGAAAATCTTTTATCTGTGGCACCTCTGCAGGAGAGCCACCTCTTTCAACCCTCGCAAACATATCAAGTTTTTAATATCTGGAAAAGATTTGGGGTTAAATTGCTCAGAGATCACATTCCAAATTTAACCTTCCAGCTACACATTTCTTTCACTATCTTCAAATTACAAGCTTTGTTAAACAGAAACTGCCCGATTTTCCTCATCTCGTACCCTCCACCATGCTGGAAAAAATACTGCTCAGTTTAGAGGAATTAAACACCATTTCCGCATTATATAAAATTTTATTAAAGTCCCTTTCTTTCAAAGATCCAAGAGGACATTGGGAAAAAGATCTCTTAATTAATATATCAGAAAAGGAGTGGAAGGTAGCAATGCAGAGAATTCACTCAAGCTCCATATGCGCAAAGCATAGAATTATTCAACTCAAAATTATATATCAAGCTTATCTGTCTCGCTTAAAAATGTCCAAAATATTTCCAGGGCAAGATCCAACCTGTGAACATTGCAACCAAGCCTCTGCCTCACTGAGTCACATGTTTTGGACCTGCACCAAATTAACATCATTTTGGACCAAATTTTTAAGTGCCTTTCTGACAGCCTTGGTGTCACAATCCCTCCTAACCCATTAATAGTTGTGTTCGGTGTTCTTCCAGATGGCCTTGAAGTGGAGAAGGACAAGCAAACGGTGATTGCATTCACTACACTTTTGGCACGCAGACTGATTTTCTTAAATTGGAAGAATCCTAACTCTCCTCTTATAAGTCAGTGGGAAACTGATGTTTTATATTATTTGAAATTGGAAAAAATCAAATTCTCAGTTAGAGGATCTGTACAGAAATTTTTCAAAACCTGGCAGGATCTAATCATATTATTTTAGAATAAGAAGAAATAATTATTTCCTCATTTCTTTTCCTTCTCCATTTATCTTTATTGCCCTATTAAACTCAACAGTTTAGGTATGTTTACAAGCTTTAAGTATACTCTTTTGGCTATGCTCTCCTTCTCAGGGGTGGGGTTTAATTTGTTTTTAATCCTATTTTTTGTAAAAGTTGATCTATTTGTAAGGAATGATTACAATAAAATTAATAAAATATTAAAAAAAAAAAAAAGTTTAAAAGCTTGACTAAACCAACCCTGGAAATTTAGGATTTGTTAATTTAGTAAAAAATAGGAAAATTGTAAAAATTCATTATAAAAAACAAGACAAAAAAACAAATATAGATATATTAGCATCAGTCAACATTTAAACGGACACATTAGTTTCATCTTTATTAATGCCTTGTGTTTTTTGAATGTATCCAATCAATAGTGAGAGCTACGAATAACAAATTAGACTGAATGGTCATTCTTGCAATGTTTTTTGACTCTTTAGTATACAGTCATGCAATTATATTGAAGGCCAATGTTCTCACTAATTTCATTTTACTAGGAATTTCCTTTTACAATCAATTTCTTCAATTCCACTACTCTACACGAGCTTTCCCCATGAAATATCGATCAATTACCACGAACCACCAACAAATGAACAATGAGTTTTCCCTGTGATGTAACGAACATGGCAAAGCACCAATGCATGAACAACAAGCATGAAATATCAACTGACTGATCAACTGATAAGGCCTCCGACAATTGAAATTTGTTTTGTGATACTCAGTACTGGCAGTTAAAATATGCATTCCAGTGGCCCACACCAGACCCACAGAGCCTCATTTGCAATGACCTGCACACTTTGTGTCCAACATTCAACCAATTTCACATATAGCTAAATGGCCAGTTTCAAATAGAGTCATAATGTGTTGCATGCCTGTATTTGCCTTGATGGTTGCCTTTGAAAGGCTTGTTTTGTATTTTTCTTGCTTGCACCTAGTTAACAATTATCCTAGCTCATTTTTTTTTAATCACTGCTAGTTTTCTCCAATACACCTGTTCCTTGCCTGAGAATAAAAGTTTTTTAATATCTAATTAAATTGTAGTCAAAAATGTTGGGCTCATGTGCAACTCAACACATTTATTAAAGCTAATTTAATTTTTATAATTCGTTTTTAGCTTTGACCAAAAACACCTTCTGATTTTCAAATTGTAAAAGAAAGCAGGGATGGTGTGGTATCACAACCAGGATGGGTGGTACTTTTCCCAGTCAGGAGGATGAAACGCCTTCTGGAGGTCATACTATATGTCAGTTGCTTTGGATAAAAATATATGTTAAGCAAACAAAAGTAAATGTAAAAATGTTCACCCAGTACACTGCATTAAAGCATCTTGACACCCACAGGACTGCCTGGGGAGATGTAGTCTCAATAGGCAGCCTAGTTAAAGTCCTTTGGCTCCTCCATTATATACAGCTTCTACCTGACCTTTGAAGTGCTTTCTCAAGGCAATATTATTGCACCAGTACTCCCAGGTCTGGCTTGAAAAGGAGCTCCTCTGCCTTACCCGGAGGAAATGGATGAAAAATATAAGGAAGGTGGGAGGTGTGGATTATTGTTAATGTGCTGCCTGTTTTAGACTCAAGATTATGTACTGTTGGCTATAAATAAGGTAGCGTGTTGAATAAAAAAGTCTTTGGTTGCCTTACATTGGTGGCTGGTGTAGTTGTGTCTGGGGTTTGGGGTGAGATATACTCCCTACAGATCACAATATACTATAATTGGCTATTCTCCAAACTCAGGAGTTTCAAACTCATACTTTTCTCAAAATTGTATAAATTCAACATGTCCATGTCGTTTCAACATTAAGATGATGTACCCTGGATAAGTTAATCAAGGAGTGATGTAATTTAAAAAAAGAAATGTGGTGTGGCACCGTACAGCTCTCACTGTGCCAAAGCTAAGAATTATTGGTCATGTTTGTCCTGCTCTATATATTTTTATTCATTTTCAGCCATGCAATGTCATCAATGGATAACTGATTACTTAAGGAGAGTCAGGCAAAGAATTTAGCTGGTATATGACAAACCTGTTTAGCTCAGTTCTTTAAAAAAAGAAAAGGAAAACTTTTTTAATCCACTGTGGTGTACTTTATTCCATGATCTGTGTAACCTATAGTAATGCCTGTAGCAGGCACACTGTGACATACACCAAGTTTTTTTTAATAGATTTTGTTGAGCCTGACATAGAGATCAGTTTAATCAGGTTGCATAAACACAGACCCAATAACCCAGAAGAAGATAGACCTGAGAAAAAGTAGGAAAAATACATTAGGCGGGTGCAGCAGGCCATGCCACTTAGCAACCTTTTAAAAGATTTTTTTAGCTGACCAACCAGCTTTTAAGTAAAAGTTTAAAATCCATAAAATAAATAGTCTAAAGGCATCTATCAAAGAAAGGTCTGATGAAAATAAAGTATAAAACACTGCATTCAACATATAGAATTAGAATTGCAAGGCTACAATTATTCTGTTCATACTGTAAATTTAATTCTGATAACAGATGCTTGTTTGCCTTGTAAAAAGCCTCGTCATGGAATATGCTGAAGATAGGGCATACGAAATAAAGCTTGTTTGATTAGACTATGAACAACATGGCTGTGCACAGTAAGGAATATAGTGTTACATTAATTAAAATGTCTTTAACGTCTCAAGTAAAATCATTTTATTTATGGTATAGAAATGTATTCAGTGCTTTATATCAAAAACGCTGCAAATATTCACACACAAAATTTCATCTCGTTCATCATTTTGTGGACCACTGATCAATTTAATAAAGCATGCATAATGTAATACTCAAAGGTATTAGGCTGAAATGCTGTATTCAGGCATCAGTAATACACAACTTCTGTGACTGAACAGTCTACCTATAGTTTTACACCTTTACATAAATATTTACATGCTAGATGTAACATCTAATTATTTGCTGCAGTCCAAACACCACATTATTTTTTACATGGCACGGCATTTTAGTAGACATCAGTCATTCTGATGATGATAGGCTTGAGCACACATCTGGCTGAGCAAAGGATTCTAGAAAAATAGTGTCAGTTTGAAATCAGGGGTATGCTTGTTAAGGGAGATAGCATTTTCCCATTTACTAATAGTCTATACAGGTACCCCATTAATCTGCTCAGCTGACAATTCTATTAAAGTAAGATTTGTAAAAGAGGACTTCCAGACCGAGAAAGTGACAGGTTCAGTATTCTTCCATAGAGGAGTATGCCACCACACAATAGCGCTTAGAGGCAGCCCTGTGAACTTCTTTGGCCAAGAGATTAGATTCGTGCAAACAGGCTATATCTAACTTATTGCAGGAACATGAATCAGACATACTCGAACGTTTGCAAGCAGAAGAAGGCGACCTTACATTCCAAGAAAAGACAGTTAGATTAGCGATCAGAGACAAGAAAAAAAGAACAACAACAAAAAAAAAATAGTAAAGAGTACCGAATGTGTTTGCCCCATATTCCTGCCAGTGACCGCGTATAATGTGGACAATAGTTCCAGAATCCCACCCCTAAGCCCCCTAATAAAAATTTAATGGAAACAAGTCAAAAAAAAAAAACATGAACTAAGGTCTCTTAATCAAATAATGGAAAATAATCAACAGGTTGTACATGATGAGAGCTCAGCAAACAATCCCAGCCTAAACCCCCACATCCATTGTGAATTTCCCATCGGGATTAATAAAGTATCTATCTATCTATCTATCTATCTATATCACAGATGACAATGTAGCAAAGATTCGAGAGAGCATATCTGAGGACAAATTTAAGAAACAGATAGATATTACATATCTGAGGGGTGAAGAAAAAACCTCAACTCTCTCTATGTGTCTTCACTGAACCCTGTATTGTTTTGTAATTACGCACCAAAACAAAGCTAAGGTTAATTACTTTCATTGATAAATCTGCAACAAGACTTGGAACAGCACCCACTCTTTCAATGTTAACTTACGCTATTCAAACTTGACATCCTGGATTTATAGACTCAATATTTGTAAAAAGATGAAATCTAGTTGAGTAACCATTTGTTAGGATGGGTTTGGCTACAAGTGCCACAGAGCAAGCTACCTAATAAGTAAAAGTAAGAGGAAATATGGAAACTAAAGAGGTGCTATAGACAAAAGTAAAAGCCATCAGCCAAATTGACAATACAATCCACACATAATATAGTTGCCTTACTTACAGTACCCTGAACTCAATCTTTTATTGAATTTCTTTCGTTTAAAGGTGAAGGGCTCCACAAAAGAGATGAAGGTGAGCAGCTTGTTCCACCAGCGAGTCTATTTTCAGTTGTTATTGCATACTTTTGGCGTTAGCAAAAAAAAAAAATACATAAACTCTAGTATGTTAAAGGGTAATGTTCTTGCAGATTGTTGTCTGGGTTTTCAAGAATGTCTGATCACGGCCTGTTTATATTTTTCTGAGCAGAATTTGGCAAAGGAGTTGTATTGTTTGTTCAGGAAGGCGCACAACATTTTCAACATTTCATTAGTTTTTTTGCTTCTTAAATAGTGCAGGTGGGATCAGCCTTTCTGACAGGACATTTACACCTACTGATCTTATGATTTTATGCTCTTTCCCTTATTTTTTGAGGCTACAAAGCATTAATCCTTTACATTAAACTTTCTTGGATACTAATTTCAGGGCATTGGTTGCTCCAGTAATTGTGCTGGATTTTGTCAACACTTTCTTTCTGGAATAGGCATATCCTGAGCAGAATTAGCGATTTATCCACCATCTTTGGCCTCACTGATCATGTAATTATGGCTTCATCAGTTCTGGAATAAAATCAGTCTGATTTCTGTGCATCCCAAATTATATTAACTGGATTTCAAACTAATCCTGCTTTCCCGAACAGATCCCAAGTGTAAGATAACATCCAGCCCTGGAAAAGGCCCATATCGTCAGTCAGAATAAACCAGCATTAATTTAGAGGTATGTGTGGAAACCCCACACATCTCAAGGAATGTGTACAATGTCAAAGCATGGGATTCAGAACCATGAAGGTAGACCTGTAGGTAAGGAGCACCTATCACTAAGCATCTGTGATGCATGAATACAATATTGAAGTTGCATTTAATTAAAATTAAGTCTTGCTGAAGGGCATTATGATAGCTCCATTACCTAGTAAATTAACTCGTGCCATTGTGGTTACTAGTAGATTCCTTATACACTACCTGCTAGCTGGTATTAATGATATAATCTCTAATTAAAAACAAATAAATTCATAGAAAAATCAATATAGAATAATAAAAAAGTAAATAAAATTATGACTACAATGCACTTGACTAAAAGGAACACAGATTGCATGACTAAAACATAATTAGTACTAAAATATATTTTAGCTTAATGACTAATTCTAAATCTGAAACAGCTGCTAAAAATAGAAAGTATAATATATACATTCTACATTTATTTCAGTTTGATGGTGAGAGAAATAAAAATGTTAGACCCATGACTAGATGCACAATGTATTTTTTTTGTATAATAAAGTTTAAGGTCAGAGGTTTATTAAGACTCTTTTCACTTTGAAACATAAATTGTGCCATTTTAAGTCTAGAATACAGTAAATGTATTTTCAGGTTTTGCAAAATCTGAGGCAGATGGGACCTAATGGATGTTTATTTGTAGATTGGTCCATAGTTTAGCACTTCTATGATAGAATGCACTGCCACCTGCAGTTTTTAAAGCTATATTTGGAATTTCAAGATAACCAGCAATCCGTGTGGAAAAATAACCATATTGCAATTTAAAGATTTTTATGAATATACAGTCACCTTTAATGGCATTGAGGCATTATTTTTTATTTGCTATGAATGATGTCTAATTGCTTGCACAGCTTTAAATAGCATAGGGAACAAACAAATGGTTATCTACCTCCATCTTTTCACTGGATAGCTTCAAAGCCTGAGATTCACATCTGTGCATTTAAGAGCTGACATTTCTACTGAATTGATAAGTAAAATGCAAGACTAACCATGCTTTAACATAAACAACCACTTTTGAGGATTTAGCAGTTTCTATCTAATCTGAGTGGGCCTGACATGAAAGCTGAATGAATGGTTTTGTTTTAGATTGACTGGTAAAATATTTACTACTTTTGAAATAGTAGCATTTACAAGTTAATGAAACCCCACGTGCCCCTTGCAGTCCTAATCCTTTAACACAAAAGGATGGCTCCTTGACATATTAGATATATGAGGTCTTGGTTAACTACATTTATAAATATGAAAATGTTCAAAGAAAGTTAATGTGCAGTGAAATTAAAATGAACTTGGCTCTCTCATTGGTCCAGTTAAGTTTAGTCATGTCCTATGGTACATAAGTAAATAAAATAAACTCCAAAAATATAATGGGCGATAAAGCTAAGAAATACAAGTGGAATATATGTCTTCATCTGTCCCCTGTGAACACGCACATGACAATATACATACAGTATAATATCACAGGCTTGGTTGATGGTAATCTCCCACTGGAACACAAGAGGGCGCTAATTACTAACCTTTTCTCCTCCTCTCTCTGCAGTTTGATGGCTTTACCACTGTTGACATCACTTCCACCTGGACCTGCCTCTTTCTGCCAGAAATCCTTATTAAAGGAAGATCTGCCATTTTGAGACAGTCACTACTTAGACTTGCATCTGTGAAGATTTTTCCTTTTTTTAATGCATTTATAACCTGCATTTTCTTTTCCAGTTGTATCTGCCTCAACACTTTACAGTTGTCTGTGATTTTCTTAGTATATATATATATATATATATATATATATATATATACACATACATACACACATATATATATATATATATATTTATACATACTGTATGTATGTCTATATATATCTATGTATGATCTATGTTTTGCTTCTCGCAACTGAGAAGATGTGGCGGATGTTTGAAGACTGGCAGGACAAGCAGAAATGTTACCTGGTAGGTAACCATCCAAATAATCAGATTGCGATTCAGACCTTTCAATATATTAAGGGAAATAGCCCGGACACAGACAGATGGACATTGTTTAAAGTCCAACGTTTAAAGCACTCATCAGCCCCCGTCCTGCCAGCCCTCTTGGTCTTTCTCCCCTCGCCTTGTGCACAGCTGTCAGCACCATGTCCACTGTCGGAGATCCCCCTACTTGGTTCCGATCATGTATTTCATGGGCCTTTTCAGTGGGACCTCCTGTATGCTTTACGGGGTCGGCTTTACTCACCGTCCCCACCATACTGCTCCGCCCAAAGAATCCAGCGTCGCACCGTTATGCTGAAGCACGCAGCGTCTGTAGTGACGCGATCGCCTTCCCTCCAGCTTCTGCAACTCTGCACGGAGAGCACTCAGCACCTGCAATAATGGCGACTCTGTGGGCCGAAGGTACTCCTCCGGCTAGCTCAGAGCCACCTGCAAGGACAGAAAGTCAGCCGACGGTGAGCTTACCTGTCTGTCAGCAACACACTTCAGCTGCTTCATGTGGGCCTTTCCCTCAGGCCCAATCGGGTCTCTCCCTGGCACGTGAGGGACATTTCTTCGTCCCGCCTCCATCCACTCATCGGCGGGCCCGCAAGACACACCATCCAATCCTGTGCCTGTCACAGGGAGGGACTTCCGGTCCGCAGCCATTTTGGCTCCTTTCCCCCTGGTGCAGCAGCATACTGGCTCTTTGAGCTGCAGCGTCTCCCTCTCAGCAGCTCTCCCTGCTGCCACCGAGTCAACAAAGCGCCACGGATCGACATGTGCCTGCCACCGACAAGGATCCGGGCAGCCCCTGCCTGCTAAACATAAAACATGTGGCCCCGCAGGGCCGGTGGCCGGCAAGCAGGGAACTTACCTCCCGGGTCCCGTCTGTCCTCGGATATGTCCTCGGTGTGGCCTCGCTAGGCGACATGCCAACGATGGCGCGCTCGTAGGAGCCCGCTGCACTCCTGCACCGCCCACTGTTTTCCCGCACCAGGGGGAAATGACCATTCTGCAGACCCGTGGCGGTCCCTTGGGTGAATCGCTCCCGCTGTGCTTGGGCCGCTCCTGCGGTGCATGATTGGGTTCTGCTGCTGCGCCGGGCCGTCCACAGACTGATTTTTAAAACAGGTCCTGGTCCAACTGGACGGACTGGAATCCTGCCGGCTACGCCACTGTTGGAAATAGCCCGGACAAAGACAGACAGACATCGTTTAAAGTCCAACATACGTTTATTTACAATTCCCAAACACGCAAACAGAGTGCCACAGCACCAATCACCTCACAAGTCCAGGCCAACACACACTGCCTTTCATCTCTTCAGGCCACCTCTTTCCTCTCCCAGACCTCATCCTCTTCCACCTGACTCCAACACTGAATGAAGGGAGGCGGCCCCTTTATTGTCCCCCGGATGTGCTCCAGATGTTCTCCAGCAATCTTCCACCGACATGCCCCAGTGTGGCGGAAGTGCCGGCTGCATCTCCGGAAGCACTCTGGGTGTCCCTGCTCCTCTTCCCCCCAGCACTTCCTGGTGTGGAGGAAGTGCTGAGGTCCAGGACTCTCCAGGCATTGGTGCACCCCATGGCGGTGACCACGGGCCCCTAAAGGGTTAAGCTTCAAAGCTCTGTACCCGTGGTTCCTATAGCAACCAGGGCGGTTGCCCCCTCGTGGTCTGGAGGAGGCCTGAGCCCTCCTCTGGTCATCTTGGGCATCCCGGCTGGGTACCACCCCCAGCTGCGTGCCACAATATATATATATATAGATATAGATAAACAGGGAAATTTGGCTTTTTACTGAAGCACTTTAAATAATCAGAATGACTAAAAAGGAAGAAAAATTTTAAAAAAAGAAAATAGTAAGAAATATACAATCCTGCAAATCAATGGATTTGTCTTTTTTGCACTGATCAACAGAAACAGCCTTTTTAATATCAAAGTAAAAATGGGTTTCTGCAAAATTATATAAATTAATTACAAATATAAACACAAATTTATTAATTGCATTAGTATGCATCACCTTCAAATCAGTACTTAGTAGATGCCTTTGGCAACAATTACAGCCTTGAGTGTATGCAAACAGGAACAGGAAAACATAATAAGGTAGGATATTACTCTATGCTTTAGATAGATAGATAGATAGATAGATAGATAGATAGATAGATAGATAGATAGATAGATAGATAGATAGATAGATAGATAGATACTTTATTAATCCCAAGGGGAAATTCACATTCTCCAGCAGCAGCATACTGATACAAAAAACAATATTAAATTAAAGATTGATAATAATGCAGGTAAAAACAGACAATAACTTTGTATAATGTTAATGTTTACCCCCCCACCGGGTGGAATTGAAGAGCCGCATAGTTTGGGGGAGGAACGATCTTCTCAGTCTATCAGTGGAGCAGGACAGTGACAGCAGTCTGTCACTGAAGCTGCTCTTCTGTCTGGAGATGACACTGTTTAGTAGATGCAGTGGATTCTCCATAATTGATAGGAGCCTGCTTAATGCCCGTCGCTCTGCCACAGATGTTAAACTGTCCAGCTCCATGCCAACAATAGAGCCTGCCTTCCTCACCAGTTTGTCCAGGCGTGAGGCATCTTTCTTCTTAATGCTGCCTCCCCAGCACACCACCGCATAGAAGAGGGCGCTCACCACAACTGTCTGATAGAACATCTGCAGCATCTTATTGCAGATGTTGAAGGAAGCCAGCCTTCTAAGGAAGTATAACCGGCTCTGTCATTTCTTACACAGAGCATCAGTATTGGCAGTCCAGTCTAATTTATCATCCAGCTGCACTCCCAGGTATTTATAGGTCTGCACCATTTGCACACAGTCACCTCTGATGATCACGGGGTCCATGAGAGGTCTGGGCCTCCTAAAATCCACCACCAGCTCCTTGGTTTTTGCTGGTGTTCAGGTGTAGGTGGTTTGAGTCGCACCATTTAACAAAGTCATTGATTAGGTCCCTATACTCCTCCTCCTGCCCACTCCTGATGCAGCCCATGATAGCAGTGTCGTCAGCGAACTTTTGCACATGGCAGGACTCCGAGTTGTATTGGAAGTCCGACGTATATAGGCTGAACAGAACCGGAGAAAGTACAGTCCCCTGTGGCGCTCCTGTGTTGCTGACCACAATGTCAGACGTGCAGTTCCCAAGACGCACATACTGAGGTCTGTCTTTAAGATAGTCCACGATCCATGCCACCAGGTATGAATCTACTCCCATCTCTGTTAGCTTGTCCCTAAGGAGCAGAGGTTGGATTGTGTTGAAGGCGCTAGAGAAGTCTAGAAACATAATTCTTACAGCACCACTGCCTCTGTCCAAGTGGGAGAGGGATCGGTGTAGCATATAGATGATGGCATCCTCCGCTCCCACCTTCTCCTGATATGCAAACTGCAGAGGGTCGAGGGCGTGTTGAACCTGTGGCCTCAGTTGGTGAAGCAGCAGCCTCTCCATGGTGTTCATCACATGTGATGTCAGAGCAACAGGCCGGAAGTCATTCAGCTCACTAGGACGTGATACCTTTGGGAGTGGGCTGATGCAAGATGTCTTCCAAAGCCTCGGGACTCTCCCCTGTTCCTGGCTCAGGTTGAAGATGCGCTGTAGAGGACCCCCCAGCTCCGATGCACAGACCTTCAGCAGTCGTGGCAATACTCCATCTGGACCTGCTACTTTGCTGGCACGAAGTCTCCTCAGCTCTCTGCTCACCTGCGCTGTTGTAATTATGGATGGGGATGTCTCTCCTATGCTGGTATCAGCAGAAGGATGTGTAGAGGGTGCAG
Source organism: Erpetoichthys calabaricus (assembly GCF_900747795.2). NCBI lineage: Eukaryota > Metazoa > Chordata > Cladistia > Polypteriformes > Polypteridae > Erpetoichthys > Erpetoichthys calabaricus. The sequence goes on along the minus strand of NC_041399.2, from coordinate 88,148,299 downwards.
TACTCCGAGGTGAGAGTGAGAGTGGGTTAGGGTGGTCAAACCTGTTAAAGAAGTTGTTCATTTGGTTTGCTCTCTTCACGTCTCTCTCTATGGTGGCACCCCGCTTCGAGCTGCAGCCAGTGATGATCTTCATCCCATCCCACACTTCCTTCATGCTGTTATTCTGCAACTTCTGCTCCAGTTTTCTCCTGTACTGCTCCTTCGCCGCCCTGAGCTGGACTCGAAGTTCCTTCTGCACTCACTTGAGCTCATGCTGATCACCGCTTTTAAAAGCCCTTTTCTTCTGGTTCAAAAGGCCCTTGATGTCACTTGTAATCCATGGCTTGTTGTTAGCATAGCAGCGTACAGTTCTTACTGGAACTACAATGTCCATACAGAAGTTGATGTTGTCGGTAGTGCAGTCAACAACCTCCTCAATGTTCTCACTATGTGATCCCTGCAGGATATCCCAGTCTGTAGTTCCAAAGCATTCTCTCAGAGCCTTCTCTTCCTCCGGGGACCACTTCCTGAATGAAGGCAGGTAATGTTTTGTCCAGTGTCACATGGTTAAACTCTCCAGCGATTAGCAGAAGCGCCTCAGAGTGCTGCGTTTGTAACTTAGCAACAGCAGAATGGATGATGTCACTTGCTGTCTCCACGTCCGCCCGAGGAGGGATGTAAACGATAACCACAATGACGTGTCCAAACTCTCTGGGCAAGTAATAGGGACGCAAACTTACGGCCAACAGTTCGATGTCCCAGCAGCAAGTGGAGACTTTGACGTTTACATGTCCAGAGTTACACCACCGTGTATTAACATAGAGAACGAGTCCTCCTCCTTTTTGCTTCCCGCAGGTTTATGTGGTTGTTGCCTCTTTGCAACATTATGAATAATATTGTAATGATCAACAAGATCGGAAGGCCGAGAAAATATTCACCAAATGAAAGAAAAGCCTGATAATTTGCATGTTCATTTAACAATAAATGATTCACAGCCATACTTCCAGAAAAATTACTCTGCTGCTGTTATGGCCACGGGAACACCTCTTAAAGTAATGATTATACTGAAACAGGCCATCATTATTCCTATACTGTAACAGAAGTTACATTCACTCTTGCACTGTTCCCGATCCTCTTTCTGAGTTGCATGACGTGTCTGCCTGTCTTAGTGATCCTCCCTTATGTTCTGCCCTTCTTGAACCTTTCCAGATTGTAAGATGTAAAGCATATGTTCCAGGGATTTATGGAATGCAGAGCTTAGCGGACATGTGTGAGGTTTCACTGTCAATCACCCATCCAGCGCAGCTTATTTTCTGGCTAATATGCTGGCTACTACAACACAGTTTGAATCCATGAGCACGCGTGTATTAATATTGTGATATCGCTTGTGATTCACATATGCATATTCCTCCACATTGGGCAGTAATCTTTATGTGCATGTTGATTTGCATGAATGTACTTTGCTAATGTGGAGAAGTGAGCAATGTTTAAATAGATGTATTACCTCACCTGTTGTAAAGGCATTCAACGTTTGGTGCAAAATTCAAGAAATGATTGGTTGTGGCACACCCAAATCATTGCTATGTCAAAATTGCCTTTTCCCTGTGTAACCTTAGCAACCCTTTAAGTATGGCTAACAGTGCATGGCTTCTCTACATACACAGATCGATTATGTAATGTAGAAGAATGTTAAAAGTTATAAATATTATTCTATCACTGTCAAATCAATATATTTTTACAAGTTTGTTACAAGATCCTTGTTTTTCAGTGTTTCCAAAACATTCAGCCTTTCCCAGGATATGCTGTGTCTATCTCTGCCTGAATGCCATCTTCTACTAGCTCTTAACAACTTAGGACAGCTTATTTGCTCTCCAAAAACCTGGTGAAGTAAGGAGAAGTTTCCTAAATCAGGAAAATTTGATAAAGTGCTTTTTCTTGAGTAGAGTAGAACCAAGTCTTTGTCACTTTGAGATTGCTGAGCCAGTTACAACCTTTTCCCTACTCTGAGAGACTTGATAAGTAAGGCACTTAACTCTGATACTGCCACTCCTAGACATTAACATTGTTGTTTTTAACCTTCCTCTTATGTTAGCTTTCTGTTACTATCTCTTATGTTAACGGGTCGGTTTTGACCCGTGTCTTTAATCAGCCATATTACCCTCAAAACAATTATTTATCATCCAATTTTTTTCCTTATCTCTTGGTTACTTTGTTACGCTTCCTTGTCCATTAAAAGAATGTTTTTAATATTTTTGCTGTGACCTCATGAGCTTTTACTTTAACAGCATACCTCTCGTTTTCAATTTTAAAAAATGATTAAATGAACCTCAAGAGAATTATTTAAATAAATAAAAGGTTGTTATGTTACCTGACTATTACTGAGGGGTATTAGAACACATCTCTTAAATAAATTTGTTATATATATTTTTTATTATAATATTAATTACTATAGTAACATCTATGGTGTTACGGGTCAAATGTGACCCATATATATTTATTTCAAAGAAAAAGGCAAAAACGTATTTTCAAAAATAACTTTAATATAAATGGAAAGCTAAACAAGTAAATCTCAAAATGTGGATTTTCAAGGTCAAACAAACAACGAACAATCAAGCAAATCAAACCAATAGAAATACAATACAATACAATACAGTTTATTTTTGTATAGCCCAAAATCACACAGGAAGTGCCGCAATGGGCTTTAACAGGCCCTGCCTCTTGACAGCCCCCCAGCCTTGACTCTCTAAGAAGACAAGGAAAAACTCCCAAAAAAAAACCTAGTAGGGAAAAATGGAAGAAACCTTGGGAAAGGCAGTTCAGAGAGAGACCCCTTTCCAGGTAGATTGGGCGTGCAGTGGGTGTCAAAAGAAGGGGGTCAATACAATACAGTACAGTACACAGAACAATTTCTGAATATAGTAAGAAATAAAAAAAAATATATATAAATTTTAGAAGTACAGAGCAGAATTTAACAGTAGATGATATATCCCATAATAAGATTTGTATTTGTATAGAGTCCTGGAGACCTCATCCTTCAAGCTGCCTCCCCCATTTGGCCATTCCACAGCTGAAACAGTGCTGGGCCAGCCAATCCGATGAAAGGACCCCTCTCTCCCACGATTCCTGCGATCCTCCATCAGAGATGACTTTTCCTTAGGCAGGCAAAACAACTTGGCGGGTGGGCCGTGGCACCAAGTGCCACATTTGAATACCGAGAAGAAAAACAGAATAAGTGAGGGTTAGTATACAATTATAACTGTCATGTTACTTATGTTTAAGTGCTAATGACTAACAACAGAGATGCAGTCTGTACAGTTAATCAGCAGCTCTAGTCAGGATATGCTAAACTGAAGTAGTGAGTCTTCAGCCGGGATTTAAAAGCTGAGACCGAAGGGGCATCTCTTATAGTAGCAGGCAGACCATTCCACAGTTTAGGGGCCCTGTAACTAAAAGCTCGACCTCCCACTGTTATTTTATTAATCCTTGGAATCATAAGCAGACCGGCATCTTGAGATCTTAATGTGCGCTCTGGTTTGTAAGTCATGATAAGTTCAGACAAGTAAGCCGGACCTCGACCATTTAATGATTTATATGTTAAAAGAAGGATTTTGAAATCTGCCCTGAACTTAACCGGGAGCCAGTGTAAGGATTTAAGAACTGGAGTTATGTGTTCGTATTTTCTTGTTCTTGTAATAATTCTCGCAGCCGCATTTTGGATTAACTGGAGGCTGTATAAAGAACAGTTTGAACATCCAGTGAATACCGCATTGCAGTAGTCAATCCTACTAGAGATAAATGCATGAATTAGTTTCTCAGAATCCTGTTTATTTAAAAAGCGCCTTAATTTCCTAACATTTTTAAGATGGAAGAAACATGTTTTGGACAACTTTGTAATATGCGCTTTAAATGACATGCTAGAGTCAAAGATAACTCCTAGATTGCGGGCTGATTCAGTAAAATTGACTGGGATTCCCATTGAGTTAAATGATGACAAAATATTATTGTGATCAGCATCATTCCCTCCAACAATTAACATCTCTGTTTTATCTGTATTTAAAGACAAGTAGTTCTTATTCATCCACTCCTTTAATTCACTAACACAACTAATTAAAGACCACATTGGAGAAACTTCATTTGATTTAAATGAAAGGTATAACTGGGTGTCATCTGCATACGAGTGAAAATTAACATTATGTTTCCTAATGATAGATCCCAGTGGAAGCATGTACAGTGAAAACAGTAAAGGTCCCAGTACTGAGCCCTGCGGGACACCATATTGAACTTCTGTGTATAATGATGGAGTACTGTCAGCACATTTCTGTACATATTGGAATCGATTTGATAAGTAAGAACTAAACCAAGCGAGCACGGTGCCTGTAAGCCCAACATCATTTTCTAGCCTGTGCAGTAAAATAGAATGGTCGATGGTGTCAAATGCTGCACTTAAGTCCAACAACATAATTACAGTTGAGTTTCCTTCATCAGAGGATATCAGAATGTCATTTACAACCCGTGTTAGTGCCGTTTCTGTACTATGACCAGTGCGAAAACCAGACTGGAATTTCTCAAATAAATTGTAATGCATAAGGTGTGTCTGAAGCTGACTGGCGACTACTTTTTCTAGTATTTTAGAGAGAAACGGTAAATTTGAAATAGGCCTATAATTATTAAGTATGTGTGGGTCAAGGTCTGACTTTTTAAGTAATGGTTTAATGACTGACACTTTTAGTGCATCTGGTACTGTGCCATGCAATAATGAACTATTGATAATGTTTAGGATAGGCGCTGCAAGAACATCCATTGCACTTTTTACTAGTTTTGTTGGCACTGGATCTAGGGAACAAGTAGTGGGCTTCATTTTAGAAATTAAACTTAAGACTTCCTGCTCAGTTACAGGATTAAAATTACTAAAGTGCTGAGTGCAATGTGAGACAGGGTCTGCTAAGCTAGTATTTGGTTTGTACTGTGATGTAGAGATCTGGGATCTTATATTTTTAATTTTCTCATTGAAGAAGTTAATAAAGTCTGTACTGCTAATGTCTGTTGGTATTTTGCACTGTTGATCTGAATTTCCATTTGTTAATTTAGCCACTGTTCTAAACAGTGCCCGAGGATTTTTATTATTGCTATCTATTAATGTAGAATAATATTCTGACCGAGCTTTAAAGAGGGCTTTTTTATATTTATTAACACTCTCTGTCCATGCAATTTGAAAGACCTGTAGCTTTGTTGTTCTCCATCTGCGTTCCAGTTTTCGACACTCTAATTTAAGAGCTCGAGTGTTTTCATTAAACCAGGGAGAGTTTCTATGTGCTTTGATCACTTTTGTTTTAAGGGGAGCCACTGTGTCCAGAGCATCTCTCAAGGTCACATTATAATGTGATGTTAGCTCATCTAAATTGTTTTCCGTGTTTACATTTGATGTTAACTGATCTAAATGGTTTTCCACAATTACACTCGACTTACTCAAAGTATCTATAAATTTTGAAGCAGAATTACAATCTAGATGCCGCACTGTCTTTGTTTTAATCTGGGAGTGTGTTCGCAAGGGCAGGACCAAATCAAATGTAATTAAGTAGTGATCAGAAATAACTTCATTTAATGGAGTAATAATTAAATTTTGAATTTCAACTTTGTAAGTTATAATTAAATCTAATGTGTGGTTATGATTATGAGTTGGACCTCTGACATTCTGACAAAATCCTACTGAATTTAACAAATAAGTAAAACATTTGCTAAAAGTGTCAGTTTCCACATCAATGTGTACATTAAAATCTCCCATCAGTACTACGTGATCATAATTTATAGCCAAGTCAGATAAAAGGTTGCTAAATTCAGACATGAACAATGAATACGGCCCTGGTGGTCTATAGACTAGCACTATAATTGTGTTGGAATCTGTTTTAATATTTAAAATGAATGCTTCAAAGGATGTAAAGCTGCCTAAATTTTTAGAAGTGATTTGCATTTTGTTACAATGAATTATTCCAAGGCCCCCTCCTCGACCTGAATCTCTAGATTTATGAAGGAACGAGTATCCATCTGGTGACGCCTCAGCTAGGGGTACAGTGTCACATTTACTAAGCCAGGTTTTGGTGAGAAGACACAGATCAGAGTTTGTACTTAATATAATATCATTTACCAAAACAGCTTTAGTGCCAAGAGAGCGAATGTTCAATAAGCAGCATTTAAAACTGTATGCTTCTTTCTGAATTGGTGATATACTTTTTGTTTTAATTTGTAGTAAATTTCTATTACAGATGCCCCTGGTGGACGGTCTGGTTATATCCCTTGTTTAATTATACACCTTATTTTTTGGTTATCAATTAATTTAAGGTTTGTATCAAGACTAAATTTACTGGCACTAGTTCCAAAAAACGTCTTTGTGTGCAAGAACATGCATGTGCATTTAGATGCATGTGTGGCAAAAAGTGACACTTTTAGTGTGTTCTTTGCAAATATATTTTTTGCAGTAGAAGCAGAGTATGTTTGTCTTTCTGTCTTTATTGCTAGGGCAGACCTGACACCTCTTTCTTTTAGAATCAGGTGGCCTCAGTGGGGTTGTGGCTGTGGCTGTGTAGGTTGATGTTGAGGCAGTGCTGGCCGAAGAGGATGCTGGCACTGATGCTCTTTGTGTTGCTGATGGTGTGGAAGGAGTGCTACGTGAGCTCTGCAGCTGTCTGACCAAGGCTGCAGCGGCTAGGTCCCGGGGCACCCGTTCCCTTCGCTCAATGTGTGCCTTGACAAGGGAACTTCCTAACTCCTCAAGAAACATTCTCCGCTTGTTTTTTCTGGTTGAGTTCCACCCTAGGTGAATGTGGGTCCACAACACAAATGCATTGTATGCGGACACATCTAGAATGTTATAAAACACAACCATTGGCCATCTCCTGGTCATTCTCTGGCTAGTGTAGGTGGCAGTCAGCTTGTCCAGGTTGTCCACTCCACCTTTGTTTTTATTATAGTCCAAGATAATTATGGGCTTTTTGTCACTTGCTGATGACACAGCTGCGTCTTTGTGAAAAGTGGACATAAGTATCACACTCCGGTGTTTTTTTGGACAATATGAAACAACCGTGGTGGTGTATGTAAAAGCAAATTTTGAAGAAAGTAGAGCCCTGTCCTTCACCTGCAAAATTTCGGCAGGCAGCTCAGGTTTATTTTTTTTTTACTGTGCCCACCATGGTAAGTTTCCACCTGAGAAGTTCTTGTCCAAGATCATAGCTGGTAAAGAAATTGTCACATGTGATATTGTGACCCTGCAGTCCAGTAGTCATATCGAGGACTACACGTTTTCCTTGATTTTTCTCAGGAATACCACTTGCATGTTTGCCTGTGTAAATCTGCAGATTCCATGCATAGCTGGTTTTTGCATCACAGGCTGCCCAAATTTTTATGCTGTATTTCCCTGGCTTACTAGGCATGTACAGCCGGAAAGGGCATTTTCCACGGAAAGGGACAAAACGTTCATCTACTGTTACCTCTGGCCCTGGGTTGAACATCAGTGGAAGGAGCTGCACCCACCTTTCCAAGACATCCCTGATGGGAGCAAGCTTGTCAGATTTTTCTCTAGTTTCTCTGTTGTCAAATCTAAGGACTTGATATCATTCGAAATGACTGAAGTGACATTGTTGCCCGGAAAATATTTCTGCCTGTCGACGCATCCCAGAGACTATCAGTGGCCTCATTGCTGGATTTGTAAACACCAGCAAGAAGAAGAACACCAATATAAGCATCCAGGTATTCCTCATCAATGTCATTCCACATGTCGCCATGAACCTTTTTTCCTTCAAGGTTTGTCATAGCAATCATGACTTTCTTTAGTGACAATGGCATAAACAGATCAAATCATGTCTTGATGTCACTTACTCTCGTCACAGCAAACCTTGTGATTCCAGGGGTCATTTTGATGACATTTGCAGCAGCTGCCCTGCCATGTAAGTCAGGAGGTACTGAGCTCCAACAGATGTTACCACTTTTGGATTTGAACATTTCAGCAGGAGTGAGTGCAGCTTCAGCATCGGTGACCTCCTCATCAGACTCATCAGATGTGTCTGTGCCTTCTGGTAGATACTCTACAATGTCTTCCTCCTCGGAAACCTGCTCATCTGTATCACTATGCTGTTCTGTGTCCTCTGCCTCATTTTCAGAAAAGATATGATCCAGAGCTTGGCTTACTGTAAATCTTCTTCTCATTTTTGACTGCTGCAAACAGGAGATGTGTACTCTGCAAGTCAACAACGCTAAACTAAATTTGTCTTATGCAAGCCTTACATGTCTGAACAGGTCTGTCTTTGTTTGTTTGTTTTGTTTGTTCAGGTAAGGAGACACACAGGCAAAGAGAGAAGCCCCTCAAAGTGTGTTTAGGATTTTTGTTTTGACCCTAACTATTGTTTTATAACCTTAAATTATAACTGGGTCAAAACTGACCCTACCAACACAAAGGTAATAATTTTCACCAGAGCATTTTATAATTTAGTACAATTGTTTTTTTTTGTTTTATTTTAATTAAATACACATTCCTGACAAAGTCAAAAAGCCTTGATGCAATAAAGAAAATTAGGTAGTAGTTTTATGCATTTAAAAAGTAAAACGGGTCGGTGCTGACCCTAACACAAGAGGAAGGTTTAGTTATTCCTCTGTAACTTTAGCTTTATGCATGGAGTTGTTGTCTTACTGGAAAAAATTTTTACCCCAAGGTACAGGTTTTCTGCAGACTGCATCAACTTTTCCTTCTGGATTTCCCTGTATTTTGCAGCATCCGTTTTACCCTTTACCCTCACAAGCTTTCCAGGGCCTACTGCAGAAAAGCACTCCCACAATATGTGTTTCCACCACCACACTTCATGGTAGGTTTGAAGTTTTTTTTGACAATGTGCTGTATTTACATTTAGTCTGATGAATTAAAACCTCAATATTCAGCATCTCTCATGATTTAACTAGGCAGACAATTCCACTGTTGCAGTGTTCCCAATCATCTTCCAGCACCATGTGTGGTGTCTCTTTCTGTCCTCCTATTATTATCTGTGATGCTGTATTTATAATGCCCTGGGAGTCCCTATCTACTTTTTCAAATCTTCCTGAACTTGTAAGGTGTAATAAAAAAATAAAATAAATAATAATAATACTTTTTATTTATATAGCGCCTTTCCCATGCTCAAGGCACTTCACAGAGTTTAAGAAAGAACAGCAGGGTATACAGTACATAGAATTGTACTGAACCAGATAAATAAATAAAGAAGAGTAAGAGAGTAAATTCAGAGAAAAAAGCCTAACAGACAACATAATTGATGGTCTAGCACACACACACACAGGTTACATGAGCATCTTGACAGAGGTAAACTGAAAGAAGGGTAATAAAGTCAGGTAGAGTTAAAAGCCTTCCTGAACAGATGAGTTTTGAGTTGTTTTTTAAAAGAATTCATGGAGTCAGCTGATCTAATTAATTTCAGTAGATCATTCCAGAGTCTGGGTGCTATGGAGCTGAAGGCCCTGTCACCCATGGAGTGTAGATTAGTGTGGGGTACAACAAGATTGTCAGAATCAGAGGACCTTAGTGGGCGGACAGACACATAGTGATGGAGAAAGTCACTGATGTAGTTTGGCGCGAGGTTATTTAAGGCTTTGTAGGTTATTAGTAGAATTTTGTATTCAACTAGTCATTAAGCCCGTTACAATAACAGGCGCTAGAACAGTAGTGCATAAATATTAGTAGGAACAGTCTATATTAAATGGCAAGGGACTTTGACCTCATTCTTTTTGTTGGTCGTATTTTTCTGTTGTCTTTCAGCCTTTCTTTTGTTGATGTCTACTTGCTGAGCTGACCGTTCTTCATGGGCTGCCGCCGTGTATTGTGTGTCTTTAATTTTCTGTGACAGTAATACTGTCTTGTATGTCTGCTGGCTTGTACGTCCGTAATATACCTTTAATTTTCTCTGGCGGTAATAAAGGTGTGCGCGTCGGTAATATGCCTTAATTTTCTCTGACAGTAATACTGGCTTGTATGTGGCTGTAATATGCGTCACTGTATTGTGTACCTTTAATTTCCACTTGCAGTAATACTGGTTTGTATTTCTGTAAAACGCCAGTAACTTTCTCTGACAGTAATATTGCGCATCGCACCGTGCCCCGCGCATGTATACTTCACCAGAAGACACACACACACGGACACCTGGACGCACACAGGGATTTTATTAAAGAGGATTCTGTAAGACACAGGGAGCCAGTAAAGGTGAAGCAGGATGGATGTTATGTGCTCGCTGTGCTGGTCCGTGTAAGGACTCTTGTAGCCGAGTTTTGAATAAGCTGGAGCTGTGATATAAGATTAGAAGGGGCAACTGCCAGTAGGGAATTAAAATAATCGATGCGGGATGTGATAAAAGCATGGACAAGTTTCTCAGCATTAGAGAAGGAGAGGAAGGAGCGAACACGTGATATGTTACGGAGGTGAAAGTAAGAAAGTTTCTTTATGTGATATATGTGGGCGGAATAAGAAAGGGAGGAATCAAAAATGACACCAAGATTTTTTACAGTAGAGGCAGGTCTGATGAGATCACCGCCAAGATTCACTGGGAAGGAGCTCATTTTATTAAGTTGCACTTTAGTCCCAATTTGCAGAAGTTCAGTTTTATTGCAATTTAATTTTAAAGAGTTCTGCTCTATCCAGGTTTTAATTTCACTGAGGCAAGTTGTGAGCTGAGAAAGCTCTGATGAAGTTCCACTTTTGACATTGAAATAGAGTTGAGTGTCATCTGCATAAAAATGATAACCCAGTCCAAAGCTACGAATAATATGGCCAAGGGGAAGCATATGAATACAGAAAAGCAGAGGACCGAGGACACAGCCCTGAGGAACTCCTTGTATGACTGGCGCTGTGCTGGCCTGCTGTTGCCAAGACTAACAAACTCTTGCCTATCTGTCAGATAAGACTTGAACCACTGGAGGGCAGTGCCAGAGATACCCAGCATGTTCTCCATTCTGGACAGTAAAATGTCATGTCTGACAGTGTCAATTGCTGCACTGTGGTCTAACAGAATTAATATGCTGGTTTGTCCAGAGTCTGCTGCAATAAGCAAATCATTGGTTACCCGTAGCAGAGCAGTTTCACAGCTGTGCTGTGCTCTGAAGCCAGACTGAAAGGGTTCTATCAAATTATTAGAGGTTAAGTAATTGGTGAGTTGGGAAGCTACAACATGCTCAAGAACTTTTGGCAGAAAAGGTAAGTGGGAAATAGGCCGAAAATTGTTAAGATCGTCAGCATCAAGACCAGACTTTTTTAACATTGGGGTTACAGAAGCGGTTTTAAAAGTGAGCAGCACAAAGCCAGTATCAAGGGATGAGTTTATTATTGTTGTAATAGTCGGGATTATGGCATGAAGGCAGGATTTAAGTAGTGTGTTGGGGATGGAGTCCGGTACACAAGTAGTCGGCCTTATCTTACAAAGCAGGTCATTAACAAAAGCAGATGTGACTGGTGAGAACTTAGAGAAGGAGCTGGATGGAGTGGGAAAACAGGGAAAGACATAAACAGATGATGTATTTATGTTAGTTGAATTATTTAGATCTTTAATTTTAGTTACGGAAAAATTGGAGGAATTTCTCACAGACTTCAATACAAGAGGTAGTTGGGCCAGATGTGGGTTAGAGTAGTTTATTAACTACAGAGAACAAAACCCTTAGGTTATCGTGGCCACTTTCTATTATTCTGCCATAATGGATGTTCTTGGCAGAAGTTAGTGCTTCTCTGTAAGCTCTTTGGTGGTCAGAGAAAGCCTGGATGTACACAGTTAGGCCAGAGTTACGCGACATTCTCTCAAGGCGCTGGCCAGCTGCTTTCATTGATTGCAATTCTGAATTATACCAAGGAGCTGAACGCTTAAAGGAAACCTCCTTATGTTTTAAAGGAGCAGTTTTATCTAATGTTGAATGAAGGGCTGAGTTATAGTGGTCAACAAGACTATCTAGTGTTGATGGAATAGGTGCAGACAGTAAAATATCAGAAATGGATCCAAAAAGGATAGAGGGACAGATATTTTTAAGGTTTCTGTAAGAAATTTGTCGTTTACAGGTAAGAGGAGGGAGAGGTAATGCGACAGTGAAAAGCACTGCTTTATGGTCAGAGAGTCCCAAATCAGTGCTGTAAGTGTTGGCAACAGATAGTCCAGATGTACAGATCAGATCCAGTATAAAAAGTTCCAGGGATTCCTGGAATGCAGAGCTCAGCACACATTTGACTATCTTGCTGTCAATCGTCTCTTCAGTGTCCACCCATCTCTAGAGTGACAAGGATGGCTACTACGGTATTTTTACCAGGCTTCAATTATCTGGATAAAATCTGATAAAGTATTTTTAAACTGGAATTAAGTCTTCAATGCATCAGAATAAGAGGGTCAACACGTTTCTAGGGTGTAAAATCCTTTCCTTCAGGGCCAAAAAATCAAATTATACTCTGATGGCACCTAGGATGGAAGCTAGAGTAGTTTGGTGCTCCATCTTTGTCTGTCTTTTTGGGTTAAATTCATTGCCATCATGCAAGTCATATGGCATAAACATGGGAAGAGCTACTAAATATTGGTCACTGTGTGCCACTTGATGTGACTCTGGATATTATAACTACATCTGCGGATCTTACAACTTTGTTGATCACTGGTGCTCATGCAGCCAACGGTGGAGGACCAGAGGCAGAAGAGCTGGCTAGCTGGTTTGATTCAGGGAGCGAGAACTATAGCATCTGTTGAATGGAATTTAAAATCTATTGCTAGCTTCTGTATGGAAATCTGCATGTTCTCTGTGTGGCTAGGTATTATTATAACAGATAAATAAAGCGTGCTTACATAGAGTAAGGCTGCAAGCGTGGAATGCAGTTTTTGGCTGCTTCCCGGCTTGTCTCAGCAGTGTCTGGTTATCGTCCAATTAAGATGCCAAACGTATGACAAGTTTTCTGATAAGCTTAATTAAAAATATAAGAAAAGATTAGAATTTCTGCTTTCCGTTGTAATCAACAAATTGTGTAAGAATGTTCTGTGACCTTTGGATGAAACTGAGCTTATGTTTTTTCTAAACTGCTTCTTTTGAAGATCTCTGTTATAAAAATACAGCTCACCCCCCCCCCTTATGGGTCTTTTGCAAGCTGACAGGCTCTGTAACAGACCTCTGCTTTCCAAGAAGAAAAAGAAATAAAAAGATTTCTGTTTGTTCAAATTGGTCTGCCTGCTGTTGTCTCGACTTCGTCCACACATCCACTGCCTTGAATATGTCTATCTAACGTATGCTCACAGGCAAACAACAAATTGCAGCTGCAAATATGTACTAAAACAGACTTTTCTTTCTTATCTGCTCTGTGATTTACTGTGGCTAAATGACTCTATTCCTGACTCTGCATTGGACTTACCTGACTTCTTGTTGTACTGGGCAGACCGCATTACTGAACTTTGCAACAAAACAAAAAGCAGAAGAGTGTGTTTCTACATTAATCAAGGATGGTGTAATATATGATAGTTCTTTTTAAATCTTTTAGAATCTTAACTAGGAAAAGAAAATCCAAGCACATCTCTTCAGTTTTGATGTCACTACATTGGTTACCTGTGTCATTTAGAATTGACTTTAAAATTCTGCTTATAGTTTACAAAGCCTTAAATAATATCGCTCCATCTTATATTTCGGAATGTCTTACACTTTACACTCCAAATCGTAACCTTAGATCTTCAAATGAGTGTCTGCTTAGAATTCCAAGAGCTAAACTTAAAATAAGTGGTGAGGTGGCCTTCTGCTGTTATGCACCTAAAATCTGGAATAGCTTGCCAATAGGAATTTGCCAGGCTAATACAGTGGAGCACATTAAACCACTGCTGAAAACACATTACTTTAACATGGCTTTCTCATAGCTTCATTAGTTTAATCCTGATAATTTGTATATTCAATTAATTATCATTATTATTCATGGTATTCATATTAAAAATCCGTACTAACCCCTAGTTTCTCTTCTGTTCTTTTTCTGGTTTTCTGGGGTGGCGACCTGCACCACCACCACCTGATCAAAGCACTGTGATGTCCTTACATTGATGGTTTAAAGGCGAGAAGTCCACATGACCGTCATCATTAAGTTCTTCCATGAGAACCCTGAATACAATGAGGACTTATCATTTATGTTAGGTAGAATGCCTAGAGGGGGCTGGGCGGTCTCGTGGCCTGGAACCCCTGCAGATTTTATTTTTCTCTCCAGCCGTCTGGAGTTTTTTTGTTTTTTCTGTCCTGTCTGGCCATCTGACCTTACTTTTATTCTATGTTAATTAGTGTTCCCTTATTTAAATTCTTATTTATTTTGTCTTTTTTCTCTTTCTTCATCATGTAAAGCACTTTGAGTTGCATTATTTGTATGAAAATGTGTTATATAAATAAATGTTGTTGTTGTTGTTAAATCATGCTCTCCCTACCTAGAACTGCTTATTATAAACTGTAAGCCATTTTATTTACCACATGAGTTTTTCTCAGTAATTCTAGCTGGTGTTTACATTTGCCCTCGCACTAATACTGACAAAGTGCAGTGGCAAATCACTGATGTAATAACTGAGATTGAAAAAGACAACCTAGTGTCCCAAATCATTATTTTGGCTGATTTTAAGTATGCCATTTTTAATACCAGAGATGGAAATATTCTAGATCGCTGCTATGCACCTATTAAGGATATTTATCATGAATTCTCCCTTGCCCCCCTTGGTAATTCTATAATTCACTTTATTCCTGCTTACAAACAAAAGCTGAAAACTTTAAATTCAGTAAAAGGTTGTGGACAACAGTGGACCAACAAGGCAGCAGATGAGCTTCAGGACTGCTTTACCTGTACAGACTAAAATGCCTTTAAAACTGCCACCTCAAATATACACAAATACACTGAACCTGTAACTTCATATATTAGTATTTGTGAAGATGTTTGCATTCCAACAAAAACAATTGGGAAGTTTAACAGTGATAAAACTTGCTTCACCCCAAAGCTCAGATGACTGTGCCAGGACAAAGAGTGTGCTTTCAGATCTGGCAATCATGAGGAACACAGGAAAGCCAAGTATATCATGAAGAAATGGGTCAAAGGTGCAAAAAGAAAGTGCTCAGATGAGCTGCAGGAATAACTGTCTGCAAATGATAGCACATCAGTCTGGAGAAACCTTAAATAGGTCACTAACTACAAGAAACAATCATCAAACAGTTCTGCTAATTCTAGTCTGGCTAATCAGTTAAATCAGTTTAACAGTCACTTTGAAAGACAATGGGACATAAATCTACCTGATGGTCTCACTATTACTACTGTACATTCCTCTTCTTCTCAAAAAGCAAAATATTATAAAAAGCTGCCGGCCCGGACCTTATTTGTCCTTCTACACTCAGGCACTATGCAGACCAGTTGTCTACAGTATTTGCAGACGTTTTCAGCCAATCTCTGCATCTGTGCATTGTTCCTCCCTGCTTCAAGGCCTCCACCATCATTTCAGTACCAAAAAAGTCAAAGGTCTAAGGCCTAAATGACTACAGACCAGTAGCTTTAACCTCTGCGGTAATAAAGACCTTTGAACACTTATTCTGAATTACCTCAAAAATGCTACAAAAGACTTCCTGGACACATTTCAGTTCACATGCAGAGCCAACCGGTCTGTGGATAATGATAGATAGATAGATAGATAGATAGATAGATAGATAGATAGATAGATAGATAGATAGATAGATAGATAGATAGATAGATAGATAGATAGATACTTACTGATACAAACAACAATATTAAATTAAAGATTGATAATAATGCAGGTAAAAAACAGACAATAACTTTTTATAATGTTAACATTTACCCCCCCGGGTGGAACTGAAGAATCGCATAGTTTGGGGGAGGAACGATTTCCTCAGTCTGTCAGTGGAGCAGGACAGTGACAGCAGTCTGTCGCTGAAGCTGCTCCTCTGTCTAGAGATGACACTGTTTAGTGGATGCAGTGGATTTTCCATAATTGATAGGAGCCTGCTGAGCGCCCGTCGCTCTGCCACAGATGTCAAACTGTCCAGCTCCATGCCAACAATAGAGCCTGCCTTCCTCACCAGTTTGTCCAGGCGTGAGGCAGTGTCCAGTGTCCTTTCCCCACTACTCTTCTAACTTAAAATAAATTATTATACCTTTGGCGATTCATCTGTCAAACCTATTAAATTTGCAAATGACATAACACTAACAGGCCTCATTTCAAACAATGATGAGTCCATATACTGTACAGACAAGAGGTAAGAAATCTGACATTGTAGTGCCGCCATAATAATTTGGACCTTAACATTCAAAAAACTCAAGAGATGATGATAGATTTCAAGAAACAGTCACTGGTCACCTTGCTATAAATGGCTCAGCTGTTGGGATGACAGAATCATTTAAGTTTCTAGGCACTGTGCTGTCACAAAACCTTAAGTGGGACAATAACATCACATGCATTATTAAGAAAGCCCTTCAGAGAATGTTCCTTTTGCATTAGCTCCCTAGAGCAATATTGGTCCAATTCTACACAACCATCATCGAGTCCATTCTGACCTCATCTATAAATGTCTGGTTTGGTGCTGCCTCTGTTCAGGCTAAGCAATGCATCATCAAAGCTTGCAAAAGGGTCAAAGGCTATAACTTTCTGAATATTAAAGTCCTACTTGAGTCCAGGGTAAGGAAGAGGGCTGCAAAGATCATTGCTGATCCAATTCACCCAGAGAATCACCTGTTCCAAAGACTTCCTCCGGCAAACATCTTTGTGAAGTGAAACCTAAAACACATAGTTTTTTCTACATGCAGTTATTCTTACTAATCAGGTCTGAGCTTTCACTAAAAATCTATGTATACCTGCACATTACACTGCCTGGACATTTTAATCCTACTATCTCTTTATTTTTGTAATGCCCTTGCGTTATCCCCGCATCATATTTTATCTTTGAGTAGTGAGAAAAGCACTATATAAATGTAAAGAATTATTATTATTATTATTATTATTTTGTATTCTGTGTTGTCCTTGTATGTTTTACCAATACTATCAAGACAAATTCCTAGTACACATTAGTTTACCTGGCCAATAAAGTGAATTCTGATTCTGATCAAGTATTATTGAAGGGACTTCTTAGTGTGCAAAACTAATAATTGGAAAAGGGGTGAACTACACAGAAGGAAAGAAAGAAATGATTACACTTAAAGAAATTCTTTTTAAATATTGTTTTTTTATCATTAACTTAAAGTAAAAATGAGAGAAAAAAGGTAAACCTCACCTACATTCTCCAAAATGGAGAACAAAAACTAACAAATCAAATGCAAAGGAATAAAAATATCATTGGTAAAAGTTTAAGGTCTTACCAAGGATTATAACTGTAGATGAAAACTTCCATAAACAAGGTGAATAAACAAACTTGTGCAAAGGATGTTGGGAGAGGCATATTTGGAGAATACGGGTGAAATCATGTGCTTCATTTAGACAAATCAGATAATGGGAGTTTACGATACTGAAATTTTGTAACAACAACAGAGAAGTCAGAGGAACTTAAGGAAGAGGACCATTTGGTAAATTTAGTAAATTAAATAATTTATTATAAGGAAGTGCTGTTTTATTCTGGTGCCCATCTCTCCAGATGTGCCTGATCACTTCACCCTCTTTATAATGCTAATATTGTAACAACATTATATTATTTTGTGTGTGACATATGGGCAAGTTGATTCTTTTATTATTATTCTTGTAAATTAGTTTTTGTTAAAAGGTGCAAACATGAAAGCACATATGTGGCCTCTGTATATATCTGAGCAATGTGTAATGAGGATGCATTATTTGTTCATTGTTTTGTTTCATGTAGATGAAGACTAATGATTTGTGTGGAACTAGAAGAAATTCAATTATCATTTGTTACCTTTGATAGTTATTTTACATAAAATGGTTGTGTGGTTAAAGTAGTATCTAACCTTTATGGGACAATAAAGAAAATACATTTTTTATGTTCTAGTTTGGAAATTCCTTTGTTTCTAGTTCATTTTAGCATTGACTAAAAATCTTGTGACCTCACTTGAATCTGATAATCAATCTTTTGTCTATTAGTGTTTTGACGAAGGCAAATTTGACTTTCCCTCTGGAATGTCCCAAAAATCCCTGCCACTTATTTTAGTGATTTGCTCCATTTTTCTTTTGTTATATCCTTGAATAAAAGCGGATATGTGTATTTGATATTTAGACTAAAGTCTTCACACGTTATACACTTCACATCATTATTAGTATAACAAAACGTTTCTGTTTTAGGTACAGTGCATCCGGAAAATATTCACAGCGCATCACTTTTTCCACATTTTGTTATGTTACAGCCTTATTCCAAAATGGATTAAATTCATTTTTTTCCTCAGAATTCTGCACACAACACCCCATAATGACAACATGAAAAAAGTTTACTTGATGTTTTTGCAAATTTATTAAAAATAAAAAAACGGAGAAATCACATGTACATAAGTATTCACAGCCTTTGCTCAATACTTTGTCGATGCACCTTTGACAGCAATTACAGCTTCAAGTCTTTTTGAATATGATGCCACAAGCTTGGGACACCTATCCTTGGCCAGTTTCACCCATTCCTCTTTGCAGCACCTCTCAAGCTCCATCAGGTTGGATGGGAAGCGTCGGTGCACAGCCATTTTAAGATCTCTCCAGAGATGTTCAATCGGATTCAAGTCTGGGCTATGGCTGGGCCACTCAAGGACATTCACAGAGTTGTCCTGAAGCCACTCCTTTGATATCTTGACTGTGTGCTTAGGGTCGTTGTCCTGCTGAAAGATGAACCGTGGCCCCAGTCTGAGGTCAAGAGCGCTTTGGAGCAGGTTTTCATCCAGGATGTCTCTGTACATTGCTGCAGTCATCTTTCCCTTTATCCTGACTAGTCTCCCAGTTCCTGCCACTGGAAAACATCCCCACAGCATGATGCTGCCACCACCATGCTTCACAGTAGGGATGGTATTAGCCTGGTGATGAGCGGTGCCTGGTTTCCTCCAAACGTGACACCTGGCATTCACACCAAAGAGTTCAATCTTTATCTCATCAGACCAGAGAATTTTCTTTCTCATTGTCTGAGAGTCCTTCAGGTGCCATTTGGAAAACTCCAGGCGGGCTGCCATGTGCCTTTTACTAAGGAGTGGCTTCCGTCTGGCCACTCTACCATACAGGCCTGATTGGTGGATTGCTGCAGAGATGGTTGTCCTTCTGGAAGGTTCTCCTCTCTTCACAGAGGACCTCTGGAGCTCTGACCCTCGGGTTCTTGGTCACCTCCCTGACTAAGGCCCTTCTCCCCTGGTTTCGAACTTCTTCCGCTTACGGATGATGGAGGCCACTGTGCTCATTGGGACCTTCAAAGCAGCAGAAATTTTTCTGTAACCTTCCCCAGATTTGTGCCTCGAGACAATCCTGTCTCGGAGATCTAAAGACAATTCCTTTGACTTCATGCTTGGTTTGTGCCCTGACATGAACTGTCAACTGTGGGACCTTATATTGACAGGTGTGTGCCTTTCCAAATCATGTCCAATCAACTGAATTTACCACAGGTGGACTCCAATTAAGCTGGAGAAACATCTCAGGGATGATCAGGGGAAACAGGATGCACCTGAGCTCAATTTTGAGCTTCATGGCAAAGGCTGTGAATATTTATGTACATGTGCTTTCTCAATTTTTTTATTTTTAACAAATTTGCAAAAACCTCAAGTAAACTTTTTTCACGTTGTCATTATGGGGTGTTGTGTATAGAATTCTGAGGAAAAAAAATGTATTTAATCCATTTTGGAATAAGGCTGTAACATAACAAAATGTGGAAAAAGTGATGCGCTGTGAGTACTTTCCGGATGCACTGTATGTGGTCAGCATTTCTTGCCTCGCATTTCGTGTCATCCTACACTTACACAGATCTTTGTAGACACGGAACACAGATGAAATGTATCTATTCCAAACAAAGACATATTATTTATGTAATACAACTCCAGGCACCTCACACCATGATATAGAGACTTGAGCTGGGAGAAGTTTGCAACTGACTTCAGCTCCGTTGGGGGGTGGGTGGCATTAGCAGGCTGCTTGCTGTTTGTGCTGATCGACACATTCACAAAACAAAAGACACTAATGGAGAGGTGCAAAGGAATTTAAGGTGGCCCAGGATTACAAGTTTATTCGTAGGCTTCAGGGATTCTAGTGTTAATGGAAAGATCCAAACGAACATTACTGTATGCAAGCAAAGAAAGCTTGTGTGGAAGCCACCGAGCCCCAAACCCAAGACACAATCGACACACACACAGTCACAGGTTCAATTATAACGGATTTTATTTCTCCAAGTACCTTACATACAATACAGCACGTATATGGATGGTGAATCCTTCCTTTTTTCTTTTCTGTGCCTATTCCTTTTCCTCTTTCAAGTGCTGTTCTCTGCCTCCTGACTCAGACTCCCTGAGTCAAGACAGACTCTTGGGAGTACTTATAGTGTCTGCCCAAAGTCTGACAGAAGCTCTTCTGAGTGAGGCAGAAGTTTCTATAATGCAGGGATGGTTCCTCCCACCACCTCCCCTTGGCAGGACCAATGGCATGCAATAGGACTGTATCATGGGACTACACCTCACAGTATGCCTGTGATTTGAAAAAAGGGAGCGGCTACACAAGAATGCTGCCCTCTAGTGTATCGGGGAAGTATAGAATCCAGGAAGGCTAACTCTGCCAGTTACTTCACCATTCTGCCCTGCCTCGCTGGCAATGAATCAATTCTCTACCTGGTCGGGACGCTGATCGATTGATGTCTTTCAGCCCTGGTCTCTCCTCCTGGCAAGGGGCCAATCTAGTGTATTAAGTAGAAATTTTCAGGACTGTAAACAAAACATAAACTTCTGCAATGAATTCCACATATTTTCCTGGCTATTAAAGTGTACTGAATATGGTCTTTTATTTTTTTCATCTTGGCAATTTTATACCTTTCTCCTCCTAACCATAACCCTAATTGTAACAATAGTGCCTTCTTGCGCCAGACCCTGCACAGACTCACACGGAGGCACGTATAAAAATCAAATAAAGGTTTATTTTCTTCACCTGTGAGGCATGTCTTCCCCATTAACCCCACAGGCACTACACAGTCCCAAAAGCACTTAACACAACCCAAAACATGCCCTTCTGGCACCACCACTCCTTCCTTGAAGCTTCGTCCTCTCCTCCCGACTCTGGCCCCTGAGTGGTGGTGGCTGGCCCCTTTTATAGCCCACCTGGAAGTGTTCCAGGTGCCTAACCACCTGGTTCCAATTGCACTTCCGGGTGGGGCTGAATATTTGTTCAGCTGGGCTGTTAAATCCATGCAGCACCCCCTGGCGCCCACCCCCCAAACCCAGCTCCCAACCTGGCTGTGGAGGACACCATCTCCCATGGAGCCCTGCGGGAAACTGAGGCACCATCGTCAGCCAGGGAGGCTGTCACCAAGCATCCTGGAGGAGGTACTGAGACGCCCATGGTAGCTCCCCTGGAACATATGTACAAAATGTAGCATGATTTTTCTTTTTTGGTCACAAACCTGATATAGTCTTCTTTTTATTTTTTTCAACATGAAACTAGCTATTCATTTCCTTTCTTGCAATGCATGTTAACACAACTCTTTACTAACGTCAAACTTTTAGCATATATATGTTATCTGTCCATTTTCCAGATTACATTGGTACTCTGATGAGCATAATGGTGGTGCGGTGGGTTTTATGAAGAAAGTAAAATGGGATTTTTAAAAATTGCATGAAATGTGTCTTTATGCATTGTGGTGTATCGGCTGTGAGAGCACTAGACATGCTCTTAGCTTACTGATTTATTTAAAACATTGTTCTTATATGTATGTTTACATACTGGCGAGGTGCATCAAAAAAAAGCATTTAAACTGCATGTTTATCCCCCACTTTTTTCCATCACTCACTTTCTAAAATTATAAATTGGACTTCATCATTTGCTTTTACATTTTCCCTGTGTAGGTTGCTGTTATGCTGTCTCAAAAACACATCATCTTGTAAAGCATCCATTTTCTGTCTGGGAATTGTATAACCTCGAGTGTGCATATGGAATAAATCAGCTCTTAAAGTGGTGAGAAGAAGTATGCAACAGGACTTGTGTATTGTGTTAATGGAAAGGCTTTGAAACCCATGTAAGCCATTATCACCTTTCTGATCCTCTTCTCACTAGTAAAATGTATGTTATGAAAAGCCATATATGGTCCGGAGAAACTCAACAGTAATAACCCACAAAAACACTGGCCAGAAATTACACTAAATATAAGGGTCTGGTTAATTTAAATCTCAAAATGAAATGCTAAATTCATAAAGTAATTTGTTCTTTATGCATCTTCATGTTCATATAGTCTGCACTTAATAAGACAACATCAGACAGTTTGAGAATTAATTTTACTTACAGCCATTTATATTTACCATTTAAACAGTATACTGTACATGACAACATTGACTTTTCTAATTTAATTGAATAAAGATGTGTAAACAATAAAAAAACAGCCACATTCACTTGATATGTACAGTATATTTTAGAATTATTTCTATTTTGTGATATTATAATGCAAAAGTTTATAACCTTTCATTACTCCACCATACCAAGCCCTAAGTTTTTTCACAGTGAAAAGGACTCTTTTTTGCGATCAGATTTTTATTGATAAAATGAAAAAGGTTTACAGTAAAAGAAAAACAATAATAATTGATTTTTGTGTTCAGGAGAGACAACAAATATGTTGGCAAAAGAGTAATGAGAATGGAAGTACAGGGGAAGAGAAAGCGAGGGAGGCCAAAACAGAGGTGGATGGATAAAGTAAAAGAAGATCTGAAGGAAGAGGACTTGACTAGCGAGGAGGTGCAGAACCAACCTGTTTGTCGAAGGCTGACCAAGCACATCATTGCCATGCAGAAGCAGAAAACAATGAAGAGGAAAGAGAAGAAGAATTAAGAACAAAACAACCCCCACCCCTTCTCAAGGGGCAAATGCTAAAACTCTTGTTTTTTTATAGTTCTTTTGAGATAATTCACATATCACATAGTATCATTTACAGGTGTACATGTTTTTACAAGTGGAGGTTAAGTGACTGGCTCAAGGTTAATCAGTGAGTTAGTAGAGAACATTTCAACCTCAACCATGAAACTTTCAGTCCAGCTCCTTCACCATGGCACCACAATGTCTGCGTATAAGGAAACTCAAGAATGATCAGTTATCTAGAGTGATTTCCTCCTACATTAATATTTCTAACAAATTATACTGGGGTTGATTAAAATTAAACAGTACAGCTTTTATAGCAAGGCAAATACAGTCAAGCAAGTGATAATTAATGCTGCAGTTTTACAAAAACAACTGTTAATGTTTTAGTTGTCAACAGAGACTATTACTTTTCTTCAGATTATCTGTAAGGCTATTTAATCTAATTTAACTTAATCTACTCCCATCTATCTAATTCAGGCAGTCCAGAGTCCATTTCAATAGCATATTGTGCAAAGCAGAAACCAACCTTAGAAGTAATGCTTACACACTGGAGAGCAATGCATTTAAACACACTCAACACACACAGGGTGAATACTGAATTAGCAGCATCATCTTTTGAGAAGAGGCAGGACATTTTCTGTGGACATACAGACACCATGCAAATTCTTCATTGACTGGGTCCACAATCGGGACTGGTTAAGAGATTGGGAGTTTGAGTGGAAACATTCTAAAATCATTACCTACACTAACCATACAAAAATGAAAGAAAACATATCTTTTTAAGTCATCACTGCTTCTCTTGAGTGGAAACATTCTAAAACAGGGGTGTCCAACTCCGGCTGTGGTGGGCCACTTTGGCTGCAGGTTTTCATTCTAACCATCTCCTTCATTAGTGACCAGTTTTTGCTGCTAATTAACATTTTTTGCCTCAGTTTTATTTAACTTAACCCAGACCGCTTAGTTGTTCCTTTTTCTTTAATGAGCAGTCAAACAATAATGATACACAAAATGAGCCGCCACATGTCCAGCTAACCACAGTATCTGAAAATAAAGTAAGGTGAAAGTCTCAGTAAGGTTAATCTACTCAGGTCATCGAAACATTTTGACAGTGTTCTTAGAAAAAATGGAAAATCAATAGTTTTGTAAATGGCTGTTGTGACAGAATGAGAGCAGCAACAAGCCATGGAATTAAATAATGGGTTTAAATAACAGCAAGAATCCACTTCACATTAAGAAACTGGTTGGAGTGAAATTGGTTGAAGTTTGAAGCCCCAATTTAGCTGGTCATCTGTTGGCTCATTTCACATCTCATTTCTGTTTAGCTGCCTTTTAATGAAGAAAAGAATCAATTCAGAGGACTGAATCTTTAAAAACAAGGCGATTAATATTAAGGGAAAAAAGTTAATTAGCAGTGAAAACTGGTCACTAATTAGGAAAAGGGTTAGAATAAAAACCTGCAGCCACTGCGGCCCACCAGGACCAAAGTTGGGCACCCCTGTTCTAAAATCATTAACTAGATTGACCATACAGAATTTAAAGAAAAATGATCATTTTTTAAGCCATCACTGCTTCTCTTGACACTGTAAACCAAACCACTTTGCAAAACTTTTGATATCATTACATGAACCAACTACTCCTGGATGTCATACTCCCTTACCAACTACATTCAGCCATTTGTCTCTAAAGGTGGATCATCTTTCCTAAAGTCTATGTCCCTTAAATGTTTTTATGGGGATTACTTATTTTTGACACCTGACTGCTGTGATACAGTATATAAATCTCCAACATGATCCCATTCCTATGCTGGTGACACCTGCCTGTACATAAAGATCAAAGGTCTGAACACACACACACACACACATGCACACGCACACACACACCCACGCACACACACACACCATGCCAAGAATAACTACTTGCCTCAGAATACTCAGTAACCTTAGTGACCAAATGCCTTAGTCTTAAATTAGTTCTTACAGAATTACATAGCCTCTTTTTCTTTAGTAGTGCAACTAATAGCTAATTGGTCTAACAGGAAATCTCAGACAAATGGCTATTATAAAAATAAGACTCCCATGATGATTGCAATTAAATTTAATTGAGCCTCACCCAGAACAGGAAGAGTAGAAGCCAGTAATGGAGGCCAACCTAAAGATAAGGTGTGCTGGCAAATATCTTCTAGCCAGGAAACCCATGTTACAGGTTTGGGCATATATGCACAACCCCTGCAATACAAATTAGGTCTTGGTGAGGATGAGAGAAATTGGTGGGACAGATGAAGATTTACCTGACCTTAGCAAGGAAATATGGCTCTTGGGCCATGTGTCATAAGTTACTAAGTGAGATAAGAGTTTAACACCGTAAAGAAGGTTGAAAAATACTGACTAGATCTAGTCACCTTTATACAGAATACTGACTTTAGAACCAAACTTCTTCATTAAAGGTGACCTCTCTCCTAACCTGGAGTGTCCCAATATGATAAAGCCCAGGAATATAGGAATTCTATAATAATACTCAAAAGTATTATTGAAAGGTGAGTGCTGTCCTGGGTATTACATTAAACTGCATCCGGCCCTGCACGCGGTCCTCCAACTTGCAGGGAAATCATGGGGGTTGGTGGCAGGATTGGCACTCCAGCTACTGTAAAAAAAATTTCACAAAGCTCCGAGACTACAGAAAGGACTCCTTTTTGCTCTCCGCGGGAGTAGCTCTGCTGCAGCCGCCCATAGGAAGGCTGCTCACATCATGAAGGGGAGGGGGAAAGCCCTCGGGAGCCTCATCCACGGAAGAGTCTAAACCGTTGGAGAGCCAATAGGGTCAGGTCTGTTGGGGATCGGAACTGGTGTGGTGCTGAGGCGTCACCCGCTGCACAGCAGCAATCAGGTCCCAATTTGAAGCGGCCCATACAGGTGGGTGCATAGAACGTCTTGTCTCTCCGGCAAGATGATCATCTTCCTCTGCTGTCTGCGTAAACTCTGCATTTCAGTGGCAGCACTCTCTGAGGTGTGCACACCGGGGACTGGCCAGATCTCTGTAGGTGGTTACACCTTTTATTGGTCTGGTCAGTCTGATGGCTGTCATACTCGGGGCGTAGTTGTTGCTGTAGCGGATTGGTTTCTTCCGATGGTGTCCGATGTCACTCCTTTCAACGAGCGCATTATGAGACTCAGATTACGGCACTCTCTGGGTGCCTTGTCTGTTGTCTCAGTGTGTGCTCCAACCGCGGTGAGTGATGTCTCGGTGAGGGAGACATTTTATTCGCAGCTTCGCTCGGTGGTTGATGGGTATTGTATTGAGGGCCTGAACTTTGGGGTGATTGGTGCTGCGGCACTGGGTTGTACGTGTTCACCTTTGTAAATATAGTGTATAATAAATGTGTTGTGGTGCATATACCAATGTCTGCCTGTCTGTGTCCGGCCTGTGCCCCACACACTGTTTGTAAGGTATTGTACCATATAACTTCTCCCCACCTTCCCTTCTACATCGACAACCTCAGGCAATTAGGTGTAGTAAAAGACAAGCAGGACTTAAGTTACAATTTAAACAATGTATTATTGATAATATTCATAAATAATAACAATATGCAAAGTACATTTGAATATTGGCAACCATACAACCTGATAAATGGTGATGTGTAGTTTTAGGCGGCACACACACTTGTTTGTTACTTAAAATGTCTCTAGTTAAGGCCTCATTTGTGGTAAGCTTTCTTCAGAACAGGCCGCATGCCTGTCTCAATATGGCTGCCGAGCTGTGCTCTTCATTGTGTTGTCCTTTACAGTTCATGATGTGAGATGGTCATTCATCAGTTTGGTAAGAGAAAAAGAGCTGGGTAAAACAGGCAAATTTATAAGTTTTCTGTCCAACCCCTAGAGCCAACAGGGAGTTGTGGTACTTAAAGGCTTCTGACACAAGCCAGTTCCAAACAGCCATACTTCAGACCAATGGGGGAACAGAAAACATCTTCACACCTGCCCCCCAAACTACCATATATACTCGAATATAAGTCCAAAAATGTGCTGAAAAACGTGACCCTCGGCTTATATTCGAGTCAGGTCCCGCTGCCCCCACCAACCCGATGGTGAAACATGAATGCTTCTCACTAATGTAAAACTAATATTACAAATAAAGACATACAAAATATTTATCAAGTTGTATGCAAAATGTCACATCACAATAGCTGGGAAGGCCATCTGGCTGTGTGCTAACAGACACTGTTCTGGAGTCACAAAATGCAATAGTGTATGCTGTAAGAGATGTGGCCAGTGAACTAAGAAATATAAGGGCTTACTATGTAATGTTGACCAGAATTTAAAAGACTGCATCTGACTACCTGTTTTTACATTCTAATTACATACAAACGCAGTTGTAATGCTGTCCGAATTGGCTGTTAATTTGGTGGGTCAGGGTCAGGTTCATAATAGCGCATCTCTTCAGGTACATGTCTACACAATGCGACACACTTTCTGTGGACTACAGAGCAGCACATTAATATGGCAAATTCATTCTCGGTGGGTGCCTTCATAGTATAGCGATGGCCCTGAGTGCCACAATGGATCGATTCTCTGTTCTTTACATGGCTATTTGAGGTGACTCGCTACTTTTACAAGAACTGCTTGCCTTTTGCCACACTTGTTGGAAAAAGCACCGGCAACTGTGCGGAGCTGCCATTTTCATAGGCTCTCCAGCTATATATGATGCCAGCTCATTCTTTTGGGGATTCATCCCTGGTTGATGTAACTTGTCCAGCGCCATTGCAATAGCAATGTGCATGTAGCTGACTGCTCCGATTACATTTGGAAAACCGGACGTTGCTGCAAATTGCGGTTTGATGTTTCTTATATCTTATATGAAATCTTACTGTATATATCTGGACGACAAGTGGATAATACCATACTATACAGGTAGCATAGCACGACTCTGTAATGTTTGTGAAATACCCGATCGTCAGCAAGTTCACGTAGAAAAGCTCCTATGGTTAAAAACCTGAGAGGGGATAGAACTTGCAAAGGAGCAGCTAGAGCACAATTCCTCAAAGACTGCTTTTGTAAAGCTGGCGCCAGTTCAGCACACAGCTCCAAAAGGATAGCTCTTCGAAATCGACTTAGAAGCTGGTCATCATCATTACCTATAAATATGCACTCTCTTCAAATTCTTCCATTTGCAATGTCTTCTAGCAACGCTAAAGCAGCTATGGTAGTTGGAATAGTCTGGCCATTCCATGCACCAGTATATTATTACAGAATAATTACAATCAAGTGAATTAAATCTGTAAACGATATGCAATTAATTTCGGTGTATTTGATAAATTCTGCGTCATTGATGTGAATATGAAAAAGTAAGGTAAATGACACAGAAACAGTAGCACTGCTTTGATGTTGGGTGCTGTCAGTTTGCAAAACTGACCAGAAACTGTGTACACAAGGTAGGGGCCTACCGTAAAAATGTATGTGGCTTTACATCAAGTTTAGTTTTTATACATCTCAAAGTGTGTGATAAAATGGACATACTCAATATTTTTGTGCGAATGCACTTTTTATACTTGATGCCCCTGGTAATTGGTCATATACTGTATATAGTTGTACTATTGAACCTGGCTATTCGGTCAGTTGATGAGGGGTCAAGTTACTTTATTGTTATTTCTGCTTCTACAATAATTAACAAAATACCTCTTAAATTAATGATCAAAATGTTAAATAGCAAGACCAAGAAAACTACATCATGCTTACTAAATTATTTAAAAATAAATCACTGTTGTTTTGTTTTTCTATACTGGCAAAATAGAGACAAAAACTAGCAAATAATATGATGGGTAAGTAAAATAAGATTTCACTTAAAGGCATGAATTATTTGGAACATTAAATATGAATCCCCTTGTGAACCTCTACATGAAGAGTTGGGTAAATAAGTTATAGAAAATAAAACTGACTGAGCGATAAACTCTGTAAAATAGTTGATACCAACATACTGAATGCATTATCAGAATCCTGGAAATTCATATTAAGAAGATAGTTTTTACCAAGTTGTTTGATTTAATAAAATCCTGAAAGCCTAAACTGAGAAAAAAAATGGCTACACTGTGAATAGAATAAGCTAAAGACTTTAAAAAAAGATTACTTTTTAAATTTGTGACCACCTACCCACATCAGTGATCAGTGTCACTGATGAATGGCTTGCAAGACATCCAATGAACCTACCTAATGGATACAGATTGGTAACCTTGGAGTTAGACATTCTCGTCTTGATAAGCATGGACTGACTGGGTGGCTAGTTTCACAATTTCATTTCCAGAAAAAAAAACTTCAGCAAGGGCTTAAAATTTTATCTACAATTTTAATTTTGTTAAATCTAAAATGTCCCAAACACAGCCCATTAGTTTGAAATATCAATGTATGACTATTACACATGTATAAATATTTGGGTGTTAGGTAATATTTTATGCCATCAGCACAAATAAAGATGAATTGTTTAATATGATAGATGTTTAAATGCATTAAAGGGCAGAAAAGTAAATGCATCAGAATATTTAATAAACGGAATGGTTATGCTATACACTTACCCTACTTCTGAACATTTATTTGTAAGATGCTGCTTGTGTTAAAATGTATTTTTTGTGGCCTAGAATAATCTTTATTTTACAAGTGACTGCAGCTTACATCAGGCCTTGAACAGTAAGAAAAATATCTATTATTTAGTGGTAAAAATGAATTTCATTTGAATAAATATATTTTCTGCCCTGGTTAAATGTGGTATTAACATTAAATTACACGGTACATTGGTGTAGTTTTACTTTCAAAGGTGAAAGGATTGCTGTAATAGGCTGGGTCTTAGGGGTCTTGAGGGGCCCATGTCATTACTATGTGCATTTTCTTTCCTTCTGCCTTCTGCAGTTTAATTCATTTGCTTCAGAATAAGATGAATACATCCAAATACTTCTAAACATTTCAAAGTTTCAACTTAAACTACCTGAGCTGGTAGCTTGTGACACAGTCCCACATTTCTTTTTTGTAAAGAAGGGATATTGGTTTCAGTCTTAGATGCACTTCTACTTAATTTCCACTAGTGTCTCTGATGTCTTTGAGAGTTCTGAAGACATGTATTGGGTGCCCATGTAGTATCGTCTGCTCAAGATTTATAATTCTGTAAGCGTGTCAAAGTAGGACACATACTTCAGTCCTGGGATACACTTGACTGCTCTTCTCTACACAGTGTTTAGTATTTTTATGTCTTTTTTGTTGAACTGTAGCCCAAACTGCACACACTACTCCACATTTCATCTAGCTAGAGTATTATATAGTCTGAGCAAAATATTCTTTGATTTATATTCAACAGTTTGTATATAACATTTCATTTACCTTCACAGCTACTTGCTTTGGTGCCTAGAATAATCTTTATTTTACAAGTGACTGCAGCTTACATCAGGCCTTGCCTACAGGCAACTAAGTATATGACAAGGATGCTCATCTCTCTTTCTAAAAAGGGAATGTGGCCATAAAGAGCTTGAGAAGGAAGAAAAAACATTATTAACTGTAATGGTTATAAGTATCCATCCGTCCATTCATTATCCAACCTACTATATCCTAACTACAGGGTCACAGGGGTCTGCTGGAGCCAATCCCAGCCAACACAGGGTGCAAGGCAAGAAGCAGACCCCGGGCAGAGCGCCAGCCCACCGCAGATGATTATAAGTATTTAACTCACAAATACCAATGACTGTATTTTGTATTAATCATGCTGCAGAGAGCTATATGATTTATTATTTCTATATGCATTTGTTTTTCATTTAGGTAGAAAAAGAATTAAGCTTGTGCACAGAATTATATGATTAACTTACATTCTTTTATGTGAAAATGCTGACCTCTTGATACTAACAGAACACCCTGTGATATTATAAACCAATGTGATTGTTTCTTTACTCTTGTTTAATATTATAAGAAAACATGTCACTTATGAATTAATAAGTAAGGATTATTAATCTAACCAAACAAATATAATCTAATGAAGATATTAAAGCTATAAGAATGTAATCTCTTTATAACTAATGTAATGAACTATAAGAGACTACTTAAATTGGTCTTGTGTATGTATACTGAGAAGGGCATATTCCTTAGGAATGCAAGTGCCTGATAACTCTTTATTTTGGTATACTCCTGTATGTAATAAATCATGATGTAACCATAACTTACAGCAATCTAGGTATGACCTCCAAATGAACTGCTATGTTTTTTCTCTCTTTGTCTAATGAACAAGCTAGGTGATAAAAGAGAGAAATTTTTTTCTTTTGGAAGCAGTCTTTCTGAACCCAAATCAGTTGACTGAGTGCAGTCTCTCAGTCTTTTTAACTCACCAAGAATAAAGAAATTGCTTTTTATTTTTAAATTGGTGTTTTTCCTGTAGTTTTTTGACTTCAGCATTCACAAGCTCATAAATGAATACAAAACCTTCTAGTCCACAGAGGAAAGTCCATAATTTCAGGTTGGGAGTACAGGGTTGAGTCACCTCTATAAGTAGTTAGGAAAGCTGCCATGGAGAAATAGTCCTTATAAATCAAATAAAGGCTTAAGGGGTGGAGGGGCACCAGGAGGTGCTAAAGGAAGTTGTAGTCTGGTGTTTCTGTAGCAGAATTTGGATCTCCTCTGACTCCAGTGTGAATTCTTGGGTTTGCCTGGGAGTGATCTGGGGAAGGAGTTTAAAGCTACTACAAGCAGGAAAAAAATCACTGGCACGAGAAAAAGAGCCCAGGAATCAGAGAGAAGTGAGAGGTGACAGCATATAGGACAAGTGGGCGAACTACTTAAAAGGTAGATAGGGGTCTTAGTAAGGTCCAGGGAGGAAGATGACTAAATTGAAGATCCACATCTCTCCCCCTTACTCCTTTGTCAAGATTCCTGTCAGCAATCCAATAAGGCAATAAGCCAATAGGAAATAATAAAGCAATAAGCCAATAAGGAAATCCCATGAGGGTTTATTTTCCTGTTTATGATTGTGTTGATTTTTTGGAATTATACATTTAACAATATTTTAGCAAAAAATAATTTGTTTTGAGCATACAACTTGATAATGGACATGTGGATTATGAGACATATTTACCAAATGATTGTTTTTTTCTTTTTTTCCATGGAAGTTTTTCTCATTGTTTGACACCGTACAATATTAGTCACTATTGGTTTGTATTATATAATACTCCTTTCTGCATGAAAACATAAAAATATCTTTTGTTTTCTCAAGAATCACTGCAAACTATCTAGGTGGAGTATTCCTTTAAGACTTTTCACAACTGTAAGAGTCTTTTATTAGTATTAATAAAAAAAAAACTGCAAATGTATATTTTTCTTCTTTACATTTCCTTGTAATTTGTATCCCACTTTAAGTCTATATTTTTATGTTTTTTGTTTATCTAACTTTGTATTGTATTCTGTCACTGCTAATCAGTGTATAGCGCTCCAGACTTATACTGTAAATAGAAATGGGATTTATGAAAACTGAATTTTTCATTACTCATGACTAACTGAGAAATTAAATTTAAGATTACTGTCATTATGGTTGGTAGTTAGTTCTTCTGCCTGATGGATCCAACATATTTGGTTCCCACAAATGACCATCACCCATGTTATAGTTGCATGTTCGCCCTAATGTCTGCAAAGTTTTTTTCCAGGTGCCCCACTTTCCTCCCATATTCTCAAAAAGGTAGTAAATAAATAAATTGGTGACTAAACTGTCCCCATTTGAGGGTTTCTGTGTTTTTTGACCAGCAATGGAGAGGTGTCCTGCTGGGTCCTTTTTCTAATTGCACTCAACATTGCTACTATAGGCTCTTGGACTAAGTGTTTTAGGGTGGTGGATAGTGATATTAACTTGATTAATTCTATCTAGTACAAAAAACCCCACAATTTTAAAAAGGCAACTGCTTATGATACTACATGAAAAAGTGCTGTATTTGTGCGATGAGCTATGGTTTAGTTAAGCTGTTTTAGGCATAATTCAAATTCTTTATGTTGCTAAATCCAAAGGCTGATGCCACATTTGATGTTCTTTGCTATATTAGTATAGTACTTTATATGCCTTATTTACAAGTTTTCTTTTAGTCTTCTTTGAGAACAACAATCTTTGCTTTCATTTAAAAATCAGACACTTCCAAGGACCCATACCTGTCAGACATATATATTTCAGAAAATAAATAGCTTTACCATGACCAATATTTACTGTAAACATATAGCAGGATTTATATATTATATCTATATATATAAAATTCTCTTTGTGTTTGAAACGGAAATGACGTATGACCACGGGTAACGGAAATTACGTATGACCACAGAACATATTATAATATAGGAACTTATTATTTGTGTGAGAGTTATTTTACTGATATTGAAAAGAAGAAAAAAGACTGTTTAAATAAAGAGCTGGGAAGGTGAATGTAAAGAAGAAGCCAGTGGTAAAGCAAGTGAGACTCCGTAATAAGGACGGTTGGGTGCACGGAGAAGGAGTGCCAGCTAACCTCGAAGGACCCTCAGAGCACACGGCTTTACTTTGCTTTTATGGTGTGGGCGTCGGCCATGGACGGACGCTAACGCCGAGACACCCGGGTGAGACGGACTTATTCCTTCAACAAAGGAATCATCGCCTGGCAGGTGAGATCGCTTCTTTTACATTTAAATTCAGTATACGAGTCAGCGGAACGTATCTGACTTGATCACTGGATTCATTGCAGATTTCCCAGGCTGTGTGAATTTAGACTTTAAAACAAAGTTAATATAAAAGAGACTGGGGAATGTGTGGGGATTGTGTGTGTGTCTAATTTATATTTGTATATAGATGTAATATACGTAGGTTTAAGTACTGTGAATATATTTGTTCTGTTTGTAAATAAGGTAATTTTCCGTTTCTTTTCCTTGCTTGCTTTCTTTCTTTGCTGTTTCGCCGTTTTCTGGGGAGTATATTATAGAGTGTTTAAAGGGGTGGCATATTAATTAGGGTTTGTGTAGTTATTATAGATTTGACAAGGATTTAAAGGGTGTTTATTGTTTTGTTTGATTTATAATATATTCTTTTTTGATTGTTTAAAGAATTGTTGGGGTGATTATTTCCTTTGTATAAATTCATAAAAGACAACTCCAGATGAGGATATCAAATTGGAGCTAAGGTTCGGTTGGGTTCCGTGCTTAATAGAATTAATTTTCCTAAGAGTAGGAGATTTTTGTGTGTGCTGGGCTCCTCATTCAACTTAAGAGGAACGCACTACACCTTGATAGTAAAAGAAATGAAGAAAACAGCTTTGCGTCTTTCTACTTTTTAACTGCGCCGAGCTGTAAACAATGTGAAGACGAGACCGCCTTCAGCGGGGAGGGGTCGTAAGAACAAAGTGGACGCTGGGAGGCGCGGAGTGTTGGGCTTTTCCTCCTCGTCAGCAGCTTCACAGTTTTGGGCAGCGTCCTCTCTTCTCGCACTGTTTCTCACACTTCAAGTGCACCGTCATACTGTCATTAGACTTAGGAAATGTTTGGACCTTCTGCCCGTTAAGCCCGGAAAGGCAGCATCCACATTTCTCAGAATCATTTTTCGCTTAAATCACAGGCACATAGCACAAGGTTGTCAAGCATGTAGTTTGCCCGAAACCACTGCAGTAGTACTCAATGTATCTTTACTTCTTAAATGTTAATGTTTGACTGTTTAATAATTTATACGCTTCTTATATCTTCTTCAAATTCTTTTATCAAAATGTTTTACTACTTAATAATTAATATTTATATAATTTATATTTATTGTAAATGCTCTTTATTTGTTCAAAAACAACATTTGTAATTAACAAACTTATTTTATAAATACTACATTTTATTTTTTTTTTCTTGCACTCAGTGAGTGAAGCCACTGGGTAATCAGCTAGTATATATATAAATATATATACACGGCTCCGGCTGTGTAGTAGTGACAGAGGAAGTTTAAAAATCAGTAAACAAACAGGTATCACTAGCTAAGTAGAGGCAAGGTATGCCCCAAAATGTCAAGAGAGGTAGACCAATTTGAACAGTGGCTGGCATGTGAGTGAGGAGGGCCCCACCTGACTCCCCAATCCTTGAAGTCATGCTTCCCTTTCCCCTCGGCCAGCAGCCTCTGTCTCAGATTAGCACAAATAAATTGCTCCTGCAAGTGAACTGTGATACTTAGTGCGATGAGAGAAGTCACAAAGTCAACTGGAATTTTCAAGCAAATTATAGAAAAAAAACCAATCTAAATCTGTTAAGTTCTCTCATTCGCTTGCTATGAGGAGGCATGTTACACTCCAACATGTTGCAAAAGGTAGACCATTTCGAATGGAGGCTGGTGCATGAGTGAGGAGGGCCCCGCCCGGCTCCCCACTCCTGACGTCACACTTCCCCCTCCCCTCGGCCCACAGGCTCTGTCTCAGTTTAGCGTGAATAAATCTCTCCTGCAAGCGAACTATGATATTTAACACAACGAGAGAATCTGCAAAATCAACCGGAATGTTACAGGCAAATTATAGAAAAAAACCTGATCCAAATTAGTTCTCTAGTGAAAAGCGGACAGACATACAGACATTGGATTTTATATATATATAGAAAGAGATATATATTAAGGCTGGGAATCAGTTAAAAAAAACAACTAATTAATCACATAAACGTATGTAGTTAATTGATATTAATTGCATTTACATTAAAACTCAATTATAAAATTAATATATAAATCATGAAGTAAATACACACTGAATCACAAAATTAATGTAGAATCAATACAAGGGAATTAAAAAAAATAATGGCATAGTTTAAACAATGACCTTAAACCTGAAATTTTAACAAAATACTACTTGATGCAAGTACAACCTGAATTTGAATCCCTTCCTACAAGGCAAGTTGAAAAGAAGGCAATAAGAAAACGAGGTCAATGTATTAATTCTCAAATTGGCATAGCATATGAAACACAGACGTGTCCAGGTAAACAACAATTGAAATGGTTGTTGACTTTGAATGCACTGCTAAAGACTGATTTAATTGAAAAAATATGCATCACTTGAATGGGCATTCAATAAAACTTGTCTTAAAACTCTGCAAATAATATACTCAATTGTTCATCACCATCAACGTTTGAAAATTATACTTTGCACAAGAGCTGTGTCTGCGAACATCAATCTCCAAGCTGCTTTTTTAGCCACACCCTGTCCCATCCCATCGGTCAGTTTAGCACATCTAAGAGATTTAATTCTTTTGTAGTAGGTAAAATTGTGTCTGCCTTGGGATTTTTTGGGTTACAAAAACATGCCACCACAGAACAATGGTTGGAAATGATCTCCGTAGCTGCTATTACTTGGATGGTTATGTTGAGTTCTTTGCATAAAATAGCAAATACAGTATACTGCAAACCAGAAGCATGGATAGGGATAATCATTACACTTCTATTTCGTAGAATCTGCCATTATATTAGGACAGTTACAATAAGCTACCTGGCAGACCGATGAGTTAAATACAGAGGTACTAGAGACTCTCAAAATGAACTTATTTAGCACTTAAGTGATATGACAAAGAATGTATCTTCTTACAGAAACAAGAAATGAAAAAAAGAAAGAGCATGCAAAGGAGCATCACAACTTTTCTGTAGCATTGCTCCAGAACTGCCATAACCCTCCTCCCCTTTCCTTTCCACTTAACTTCTTTGTATTATTGTTTCATAATGTTAAAATACACTGCCTGAAGCATTTGTCTCATTTCTCAACATCTTTGGCTATAGTCCATTTATCAACCAATGATGTCTTACTTTACCCATACTTTTACTACTATTGAATGGAGTTCCCCTCCTCAGTCTCAACTTTGCAGATTGGAGCATATGGCAAACTTCTGAGTGCTCCAGGTGTTCTTAATATTTACTTATTACTTCAGTCACTCTAGATAGTAAGGTGTTGTACCGTGTTAGCCATTATGGATGAAATGAGAAGTCAAGCAAAATGACACCTTTTATTGGCCAACTAAAAATATTATAATATGCAAGCTTTTGAGGCATAATTTAGTTGCCTCGAAAGCTTGCATATTATAATCTTTATAGTTAGCCAATAAAATGTGTAATTTTGCTTGACTTATCATTCTAGATATAAAGACAAAGTATAGAAATGTAAAAGCAATGTGCAGTATAGATTGCAAAGTCTGGATATATATATAGTCAAAGAAAAAGTTTATGAAGAATGTCAAGGAACTGAAGTCCTAGGATGGCTTCTGATCAAGCAATCAATGTTATTCATGAGAGGCTTTCGCCTTTGCCCTATTCTGATGTTGCTCATGTCGCTGTTTCTTTTTCTCTTTTTCTTCTTGGACAAGCCATATTTATATTAAAATTCTATGTCTTTGTGACGTGTGATGTGGAGTTTCTTTGTGACGTGGGCTTCATGATATGACTTTGTGACATGGAATATTACACCTCTGATTGGCTGGCTGTCAAAGTTCCATTTCCAAGTGATAAGATAATTAACACTGCCTGAGGCAAACAATCAAAACAGAGGCTTAAAAGTGACAGATTACTGGTACTGTCAATTAAGTTCATCTTGTTTTTCTGAGCAAAATATAATGAAAATATAGGCACCTATTCTTTAAAAAAATGCAGATCTAGCACACCAGGACACTTTTACAGCTGCTTTTTATTTTTTATAGAATAGTATGCCTTAATGTAGAGGTTTAATGTGTCAAGCTGGTTAAAAGGTTGATCTCTGCATATGTCTCAGATTATGATGGCTGCCTGCAAGTTTCAAGTGGAGATAAGATCCAATTTATTCCTTTCCAGGGCTTGGTAGGAGGTGCAAGAAAGATTAATGGTGCCAGTGTATCAGCTAATGTGTACTATTCAAGTTGCTAATCAATAATACTATTGTTTCCATGATAAGTGGTACCAGCTAAGATGTATGTTGTATGCAAAAAATGTGGCTGAAATTAAGTAAAAATTTGTAGAAAAAGTTACTTTTTTAATGTTGAAACATGGACTTTGGTAGTGAATATCAGAGAGATGGGAATTGTTTAAACATAAACTTAAAAGTGCAACTTGCAGTATTGAAAACTGTTGTAAAAATGAAGGATATACTGTACATGTGTGAATCAAGCTGATGGTGTTTAAATGCTAGTTACATAGCAAAATGGAGATACAACACACTGTATATGAATATACTGTATTATCTATACACATATAATGAATATGACAGTGGCGGATGACAGTAGAATTTATGTTATATGATGATTATGTTCATGATTGATTATGGACATGCTGATAATACAAATGAACATCGAAAACTCATTTAATGAAAGCATGGCTTTCTTAAAGATACTTTTAAGTACCCCTAATCCTTACAATATCTAACTTAATTATCTGTTTACAGAACTATTTCAACAGCTATTCAGGTGCCATCCAGTTTAGTCAGAATTTGCTGATCTATGGTGGTCTACATCAAAAAGCATTAAAACAAATTCATGGTTTATCACCATTTTCAAATAAATTAATGGTAACTGTAATGGGCAGCTGGGAGGGAGCTTGCACGGGGTAATACCTCCCCTGGCTTGCTACATTGCCACGGGTTTGAAAAATGGAAGCTCAACCCTTCTGGGGCCCGTGGCAACCACCACCAGGGGGCGCATGGAGAATGGCTGGGTTCTCTTCTGCAGGGCTGCCGCCACACCCAGAAGTGTGGCTGGAAGGCGATTATGGAACACCTGGAACACTTCTAGGTGTTCTATAAAGGGGGTCGTCTCACTCCATTCAGACAAGCCAGAGTCGGGACAAAGCTCGCTAGAGGAGGAGTGGAGGTGACGCGAAAGAGAAGAGAAAGGAAGACGAAAAAGGAGAAGAATGGACTCGGTAGTTTTTGTGCTTGTGCACTGTACTGTGCTCTTGTGGGGAATGAGAAAACATTTTCCCACGTATAATAAATGTGTGTTGTGTGCTGAACTTGGGCCTCTGTGTCTGTTGTGTCAGGGCTTTGGGGACTCCATAATCCAAATTTGTCAAAAAAACAGGATAATGAAGAAAAAGTGCATTATGTTGGTCATATTACACCATTAAATACCATAACTAATATATATCATACTGGTGGATTCTACCTGTTATTAATACAAGCTAATTTTTTGTTGTCCAATTTTTGTTAACAATTACAAATAGTATATTTTGTAAGTTAATTCTAGACACAGCATACCGCTAAATTGGTTACTTACAGTGAGGCTATCACCCCATCCTAGAACACTTGAAATATTTAAAACAAAATGAAAACCATTAGAACATCTGACAGATGTAGTACCTTCCACATTATGCAAAAATATACTGAAAAAGTGCAGGCAACTTCCCAAGATCTGAAGAAACCAAAGATAATACATCACTCACTGTTTCCACAGAAGCGAGCCTTAGCAGGAAAAAAAAACTAATACAGCTCTTGT
Source organism: Erpetoichthys calabaricus (assembly GCF_900747795.2). Classification (NCBI taxonomy): domain Eukaryota; kingdom Metazoa; phylum Chordata; class Cladistia; order Polypteriformes; family Polypteridae; genus Erpetoichthys; species Erpetoichthys calabaricus. The sequence goes on along the minus strand of NC_041399.2, from coordinate 88,108,905 downwards.
CAACAAAGAAATGAAAATGGGCAGGTAAAACTACAATTAGAAAAGCAGCTTATCAATTGAGCAGTAATCTAAATTAAAGGACATGGCAACCGATTTGCATTATTTCAATATGTTGTTACTTTAGAGAGCTCTGAATATCTTCTATTATGCATAATGATCAAAATTTTTCCCCAGGTTATCATCATTATCATTATATAATGGTAAATGATACTGGAATAATAATTATGCTTTAATAAGCTATACTAAATGTTCCATTAACCAAGTTTTTAAATGTACTTTACATTGTATTGTGATATTTAGTAATTATCATTCATTTCTTTCATTGTCATAATGTTTCAGGACTGTTGGCTTAATGCACTTTAGAAGGTGAATAGATATTTGTTGGAACATGCTTCTCCTTTTGCCAATGCTATCTGGTTTAATGAATAGCACTTTTGAAATACTGCATAATGTTTATAATTAAATAAGTAACACCATGTAAGGTCATGGAAAAATGTAATCTAGGTCTTAAAATTATTAATTTCTACTGTAGGATTTATTAAAGTACAGCAGTTCTATTTACTATTATAACATAGCTCTGGATCAGTTTGTGAATTAATAAATAGTGTTAGCTCTCTCAAAGCAGTTAGATTTTTAAACAAACACATGTATTTTAATTTCACTGATGTAATATTTTTTTATATAAGAAACTTTTGTTTGTATTAAAAATGATGTATAGTCCTGTGTATATAAGTGGTAATTAAAGGTCAGTGTCAGCATACATCAGCAAAAGATTAAAAATAACAACATAAGACAACTTTCTCAAACCCACTTCATACAACCTGGCATCTTATGAGCCAGGTCTTATTTTTACCTCACTTGTCGCAAGGCAAGGAAGAGCCTTAAATGGGCTATTGTTGGGCTCACTCTGATACAAATCTGTATTGACTTGGTACAAAACAGCATTTAGACATGGGAAAAGGATATTGTAGGAAAAGGTGATTCCCTCACTGATCAAAGTAAAGCAGTCAAAGCACTGTTCCTCTGAAGGGACAACTTATTAACTTTTTAACAAAACCAAAGTGCAACAAAAAGGAAGTGATAATAATTCCCATCATCCAAAGTGAGGCTGTTACAAATAACATAATGCTTAACTCTTTAAAAAAAATTTGGCTGGAACCTTTATGGATTTTTCAGTTGCATATATTGCATGTTGTTTTCCTATTAGGTTTAAAAATAATGTTTGTTTTTTTTGCATGTGCTTTTATGTTGTAGTAGCCACGCTACCTGTCAAAGGCAGGTAATAGAATAATTTTAAAAATATCTCTTTCCTTGGTATCTGCGTGTGTCTGAATGTCTCTTCACCAGTGCTCCCTCTCTTGAGAGCATTCCTGTAAAGCCCTGTTATTCAGACTCTGTCAGTATTTTCAAAGTGGCTTTCTCGCATTTTGTCCACATTTATAGATGCCATCTTTGAAGAGGACTCTCCGCATCCTTACCATTCCATTTCTCATTCTTGTGTGTCTCAATTCCTCTATCATTGCATCACCAAAGCCAAACTGACCAATCACACCAAAGCCAAACTGACCAATCAGACTGCTCAGAGGGACACAAAGATTTGATTGTTTTATTAAATAGTTTTAAGCAGTACTGTGGTTGCAATTAGTGTATAGTTCAAGACTTTTAAGTAGACATTGTTTTCCTAAGAATAAATTGAGTAGAAATAAATCAGCATACATTGTGAATAAGTATATACCACTGCCTGATTTCTGGTACCACTGCATATTTTTAGAAGAAATTCGCTCAGATCTTTTCATTGGTAGTAGCAGTAAATAAAACAATGTCTGAGAGAAATAATTAAATCATTTGTTTACTGAGCAAATTAAATAAACTTTTTCAACTATGTAAAGATTATTGCCTGTCAAGCCCTAGAGTCTTCAACCTATTAATTGGTCAGGACCCAGGACTGCAATAGAGAAACTAAGGCCAGTGGAGCAGTAAGAGAGGTGAACACAGAAGTGCAGTTTGTACAAATGAGCAATTTGTAGTTCAATAAATAGATAAAAAACATTCAAAAAGTGCACTTTTAAAAACATTAAGAGTAATAAATATGTGGTTAAAAAGTGGTATATAAAAAGGCACAATGAATATCTCAATAAAACAATACTAAATCTTGGAGATAGGATGTCTTCCTCAATTTGTGAATGAAATACAAATAAATTTAGCCTCAACAAGCATTCACTCAGTTCTGCAACAGTTTTTCCTTTCCTCTCCCAAAGCTCAGAGGGCTATAAATTGAATCCCATCACACACTATCAATCTAATGTCTACAAGCAAGTGACTCCAAAGGAAGTGGACATCAATGAAATGGCACAGTGTCCTACATCCTTTAGAGTGCACTTGAAAAAATAAAGGTATGTGCCATTTCATTGATGTTTATTTGATGAGTGATTTCTGCAATTTTAAAAGCAGAAAACTTGCAGGGCACTTTTAAATTATATTCAACAAGATAATAATGGGAATACCTTTACTTCTTTCATGCAGAAAGCTGATGAGAACACTTACACAATTAAACTGTTGTCAAGTGAGTTGCTTCTTCACAATGCCTCACAGTAAACTCAGTCCAATAAAGAGATAAATAGGGTCATCTGTTTGAATACTTTTGTTAACGAGTGGACTTCATTCAGCCCAGCCCTCTCAAATAGAAATCTGACTAACTTTGGATCTTACTATTAAAAGTGATGCTACGAGCACACATAATCAGGGATCACATCAAGCTGTAATCAAAAGAAATTCACAAAAATCACTGTTTATTAGTGCTCTGCATGACAAGTAAAATATTACCAGAGCTATATTGACTAAATGGTAAAAGTGTGAGATGTAGTACATTTTCCTGCTAATGTCAATTCTCCCAATATTTTTCTTAAGATGAAGTAAAAACTAAATATCTATCAAGTCAAAAGACCCCTCTCACTTTGACAGAGCTAATAAGAACATAAGTGATAACTTCAGATTTATCAAAATTCACCTGGATAATCCTGAAGAGTTCTGAAACTAAGTTTGTAAATAGTTAAGTAAGAAGTTAAACATTTTGGGTAACATATGCCCTGATATCTGAGAAAATGTAACATGGAATTCTAAAGTAGGAACCATATACCAAGGGGACAAACAGAACTGATGGTAGTGTCACTCATTGGTGGTACTTTACTGCATTTGAACCTGGATGACTGACCTGTTCATCCTGTTATGTACTGGAGTTCCTTTAAGAGAAAATCAGCCCCAATATCCTTCATATACAGCTAAAGCTGATGTGCTACTCGATCACACAGTAAGACAATAATCTGAAACACACAAGTCCGAATGCATGAAAAGAAAGTTTCTAATGGCTCTGTAATGGATACCATACTGAAAGGTTCTAGCAGAATATGATGAAGGACACAAACATTTTACCAAGAAATTAACCAGTGTGCTTAATTTTACAGTCTCCTGAAGTCCAGAATCAGTTCCTTTGTTTTCTTGGAATTGAGTGCAAGGTTCTTGTAATGGCTCCAACTCTCCATAATCTCAGCCTCTTCTCTATAGTCTGCTTCGTCATTATTGGAGATTAGGCCCATCACTGTGGTGTCATCTGCAAACTTTATTATAATGTTAGTATTATGGATAGATTTGCAGTTGTTTCTGAAGAAGGAGTAAAGGAGAGGGCTCAGTAAATAACCCTGCAGTTCCCCAGTGTTCAGTGTTACAGATGAAGAGAAGTGTTTACCCATGAACACTGTTTGTGGTCTGTTAGTGAGAAAATCCAAAGTCCAGTTGCACAAGTGTAATTTGAGACCAAAGTTGTTTAGTTTAATAGCCAGCTTGTCCGATGAGATGGTGCTGAAGGCAGACATGTAGTCCATGAACAGCATCAGCATATAACTGTCCCTTCAGTTTACACTTCAGTTCTTTCATACAATATTAAAAAATAAGAAAATGCACATTAACGATAGATATTCACTTGTAGACATAAAAGTAAATTTCAGAGTTATGCATGCATTATAGCAAATCAGAACTGGCTTGAAGAAAAAAAAACTGTATGGAGTTCTCACTTACAACATTCCTGACAGTAGTGTGATGTTTGCCAACATCTAAATTCATCTTTAGCACAGCGCAGGTCAGATTTCATGCAGTACTGAGGAAAATCCATGAGCCTTTCAAAGCAATTTATACCGGTCAATGTGATTTTTTATGCATGTCAAAGTAGATCAAATCAAACTTGTTTTGATTTCAAACTTGAGGAATCAACACCATAAAATAATTACAGACTCTGAATGCACGATTCACAGCAGAATATACTGATTAATTAAACACATTTTGTTATGACAATCATGTAAAAAATGAAAAATGTAATCAAACCAGTGTGAAAAGCCAGGAAAGAAAAGAACCATTCAATTATACACTGTTTTATTAGCTCACAGTTTTAGTTGTCTTCATTGTTTATTCACTGATAAACAGTTCAGAGTCCTAATGTTTGCTAATAAAAATGATTATTTCAACCTACAGTAATTTACCTAATATGAGTTTTATTTAGCTATCTAAATTCTGGTTTACAGCATATTTACAAATACAGTTATATTCTATTGAACAGTAAAATAATTATCTATGTATTTTAAATTTATTAAAATTTTACTCTTTATTTACTAAACTTATTTTAAAAAGTACATTAAATTGCTAAAACCAAACTTCCAAATGACACCGTGTGATGTCCCATGCCTTTGAATCTTACACATATCTAGTCCCAGGCTATCTGTAGTTGACTAGTTGAGACAATAGAGATACAGACTAAAAAATAGTAGATGGTGCAAAAAACAGCAGTTCTTTATTTTCAAATATCAAACAAAATAAATGCAGTGTCATGCAATCAATTGTTAAAACAATTTGTTAGCAATGACACACACTATGACAAATACATTGCAAAGAAAAATTATTTACAGGAAAAAAAAAATCTTTCCTGCTTACTTGCACAAAAAATGCTGATCAAGGAATTAAAAGGTTCTTCAAAAAAATTTACACACAAAAAGAAAAATACACAGCAAGCTCACCCAAAATCAGTCCCGCCACTTTCCTCTAGGGACACATTAACCCCAATGACTCTATACTCCTTTCCCTCTTACATTTGTTCAGAAGGTTTTTTGCCACAACCCACTCGACCACAATACAACAGCCTACTTCTAGAATCAGCTGTTTGCTTTAATATGGTTGCAGCACTTGCATAACCAATCCCAAATGGCGCCAATCCCATCCTTCCAAATGGGAAAAGTGTTGCAATGCTCTGTGTTCACTTTAACAGGAACTGAGTACATAATCGATTTCAAACTCATATGTACACAAGTGTGCATGCATGCTGCATGCCTGCAGACAGATGAGCTTCAGAGATAGAGAGAGAGAGAGAGATGCTTTTATTGTCACTGTACAATGCAATGAAATATCATTTGGAGCAAGCCTATAGATACCTTAGATAAAGGTATATAAAAGTAGACATTAAAATACAAGAAGCGCAAATTTAAAAGTAAACATTAAATTATGAGAAACACAGTTACTATTAACAGTTCCAAATACACACAGTAAAAGTAAAGGTAAATATGTAAGCATAAATAGATAAATAATAAATGAAGTTACAGTGAGGATTACAGTCAATGTCATCAGTTCCACATGGGTCATGTATAAGTGTGTGAATATGTGTGGTTGATGCATACGTTCAGTTCAATAAGAGGTGGTTTCTGTTAAAGGAAGGGGCAGTGATCACTGTGCATTTAATAGTCTGATTGCTTTGGGGTAAAAGCTGTTCTTCAGCCTGGTATTGCAGGCATGCAGACTCTGAAGTGGCCTCCAGAGGGCAGAGGAGTGAAAATGCTATGGCTGGGATGGTTTGGATCTCTACAAATGTTCTTTGCTTTCCTGTTGCAGTGAACAGTGAAGATATCTTCCAGTGATGGTAGCTGAGCACCAGTAATTCTCTAAGCCATTTTGATGATACACTTAGGTGGCCTTCCTGTTCTCAGAGGTGCAGCCAGTGTACCACACTGTAATGCCAGTACGTGATGACAGACTCTATGGTACACCTCTAGAAGTTAACCAGCAGCTGTTCTAGGAATTGTGAATTCATCAAGCTCCTCAGAAAGTGAGGGCTCTGAAGACCTTTCTTGGTCATTGCTGTTGTGTTTGTTGTCCATGATAGGTCATGGCTGATCTGAACTTCCAAGAGTCTGGAACTCTGGACTATCTCTACCCTCTCATCATTAATGCTGAAAGGATGGTGACCTCTATAGTTCAGTCTCCTGAAGTCCTGAATCAGTTCCTTTGTTTTCTTGGAATTGAGTGCAAGGTTCTTGTAATGGCTCCAACTCTCCATAATCTCAACCTCTTCTCTATAGTCTGCTTCGTCATTATTGGAGATTAGGCCCATCACTGTGGTGTCATCTACAAACTTTATTATAATGTTAGTATTATGGGTAAATTTGCAGTTGTTTGTGAAGAAGGAGTAAAGGAGAGGGCTCAGTACATACGTAACCTTGTAGTTCCCCAGTGTTCAGTGTTACAGATGAAGAGAAGTGCTTACCCATGAACACAGTTTGTGGTCTGTTAGTGAGAAAATCCAAAGTCCAGTTGCACAAGTGTAATTTGAGAACAAAGTTGTTTAGTTTAATAGCCAGCTTGTCCGATGAGATGGTGCTGAAGGCAGACCTGTAATCCATGAACAGCATCAGCATATAACTGTCAGTCTGTTCCAGGTGTAACAGGGCAATGTGAAGGGCAAATGCAACAGCATCATCAGTTGACCTGTTTGCCCTGTAAACAAACTGGTAATAGTCCAGGAAGGAGTGAATGTTGCTCTTAATGTGTCTAAGGACAAGTTGCTCAATGCACTTCATAACAATAGGGGTCAGGGCCACCAGGCGATAATTGCTCAGGGACCTCACCACTTTCTGTTTTGGAATAGGGACGATTGAAGCAGATTTCAAGTCAACTCAAGTCAAATTTTATTTATACATCACATTTAAAAACAGCAGGAATCAACCAAAGTACTGTACAGCTTCCATAAATACAACAGTATACAGTGAATAAATACACCAAAAATAAATACTCATATACAGGTTTAGAAAGCTAAGTCAAAAAGATAGGCTTTTGGGTGGGATTTAAAAGCGACCAAAGTTGGTGCTGACCTAATATAACAAAGGCAGACTATTCCAAAGCTTAGGAGTAGCTACTGCAAAAGCATGGTCCCTTTAAACTTAAGTCTAGAATTTCTTCAGGTCAGAGGAACTCAGTGATTGTGAAGGAAAGTAAGGGTGTAAAAGGTCAGTAAGATAAAAGGGGATTAAACCATTTAGGGACTTAAACACTAACAGTAAAAGTTTAAACTCAATCCTGTGAAGAAGTGTGGTGTGATGTGATTGTTTTTGTGTGCCAGTTAGAAGCCTGGCAGCAGAATTCTGGGCGAGCTGAAGACAATCAAGGAATGACTTATTGAGGCAAGTGGGAACAGATATTAAACAGGCTGGTGAACACTGCTGTCACCTGTTTCGCACAATGCATTAGGACTCATCCAGGAATGCCATCAGGCCTTATTAGGATTAATGTGGCTTAGAGCTCATCTCACCTCATGTGTGTTCAGTACCAGAGTGCATAGTAGAGCCTCTTGCTGGGTTACTTTGGTGATAGGTTTGTTGCTGTCCTTGTCAAACCAAAGAGGTCATCAGAAAGAAATGACTTTCCAATGTTGGTTGAATAGGTGTTATCATTGTAGTCTGTGATGGATCGAGAGCAGCTATTCAACTTGAACAGTGTGTGTGTGTTTTTTTTACAGTGGCTGGATTGACAATCGTGCCACCAACCCCAAATTTGCCTTCTTAAAAAAGGGTTGTCATGGTACATTTTCCAAATTGCTATATACTGCTTCAGCCATAGCCAATGCAACAGGTTTAAATATACTTTTCTAAACAATTCTGAATTCTATATTATTAATAAAATGTTATTAAAATATATATCTATACTAATAAAAGGCAAAGCCCTCACTGACTCACTGACTGACTGACTGACTGACTGACTGACTGACTCATTCATCACTAATTCTCCAACTTCCCGTGTAGGTAGAAGTCTGAAATTTGGCAGGCTCATTCCTTACAGCTTACTTACAAAAGTTAGGCAGGTTTTATTTCGAAATTCTACGCGTAATGGTCATAACTGGAACCTGTTTGACTGACTCACTCATCACTAATTCTCCAACTTCCCGTGTAGGTAGAAGGCGGAAATTTGGCAGGCTCATACCTTACAGCTTACTTACAAAAGTTAGGCAGGTTTCATTTTGAAATTCTACGTGTAATGGTCATAACTGGAACCTGAGGCGGAGTCACGTATCGCGTCATCACGTATTACGCCTCCTACGTAATCACGTGAACTGAAAACAAGGAAGAGATTTACAGCACAAGTCAAATGCGGGAACGAAGGTAAATGACGTTAATTGTTGACTGTCTTTTAATACTGTGTACTTGTTGAGTGTCTTTTAATACTGTGTAAGCATACATATTAACACATGTGCAATTAAACGTGTGCATTTACGGGGTGATTTCTCAGGCTTAAAAGCTCGCCTTTTATTAAAAAGGTAAATGCAAACTCTTTTCATTCTGAAGGGCACAAACCACGTTAGATTTCAGCCGTTAAACGCGCAAAAATGTCAGTACACCAGATAAATAAGCGCAACATATTATCAGTTGTATTGTATGCTTACAATACATATAGAAATGTGTTAATCGTTAACTAATATTATGGGATGGTGTTTTTCGACTCGCGCTTTGA